>NW_013666491.1:307003-321704 GCF_000517525.1 Limulus polyphemus
TCATCACCACCCACCGCGAACTCTTGGGCTACTCTTTTACCAACGAATAGTGGGATTGACCGTCACATTATAACGCCCCCACGGCTGAAAGGGCGAGCATGTTTGGTGGGATGCGGATTCGAACCCGCGACCCTCAGATTGTGAGTCGAGCGCCTTATCCACTTGGCCATGCCGGGCACATCTTTGATGGAACAATGAGCTCATCCGTTTGTGAATCATCCTCTTCTCAGTAGGCAAGTAGGACTAACATCATTTCTACCTCTCTTGCAGTAAATCATTCGATAGTTTAGTTATTTAGTTAGTTAGCTTATTGTTAAGAGTAAAGCTAAACAATAGGCTATTTATACTGTTTCCACCACGAGCATCGAAACCAGATTTTTAGCGTGATAAGCTCTCGGATGTACTGCTGAGACACCGGGATGGATATTACAATACCTTTGGGGTAATTACAAGATATTTATGTGCTTTCTTATTGCATAGTAACTTGTCTCGCGTTGCAAGTTACTAATAAAGTTTAACACCAACGTCACATAGCGTTTAAACAGTTAAAGGCATTTTTGGCTTTATGGTGCAAGAACAGGAACGGTTGGTCTTCGAACAAGATAACTTTTTATTACGGAATTAAGATGTTCATTTTTAACAAGAATTTATAGGCCATTGTTTTAAGATGTTCATTTTGAACAAGAATTTGTAGGCCATTGTTTTAAGATGTTCATTTTTAACAAGAATTTGTAGGCCATTGTTTTAAGATGTTCATTTTTAACAAGAATTTGTAGGCCATTGTTTTAAGATGTTCATTTTTAACAAGAATTTGTAGGCCATTGTTTTAAAAAGTTTCTGCGAAAAATCAGATTTTTCTATAACATGATTCACTTTAATAGAATTATTTTGTTATTCATTCATCTCACATACTGCTTCTCACCACTTCAAACGATGGACCAATGTCTCACCACTAATTCTCACATACTGCTTCTCACCACTTCAAACGATGGACCAATGTCTCACCACTAACTCTCACATACTGCTTCTCACCACTTCAAACGATGGACCAATGTCTCACCACTAACTTAAGCAAAAAACAAAGTTGAAAACAAAACTGTCTCATGTTATCTATATAAAAACAAAAGCTAATAAATGAACCAACAACAGCTTTGTTTCTCATAGTCTTATAACATTAAACAATGAACTGTTTCTTATCTGATTTTCAAGTAATAATATTATTTTCTAACTAGTCAATAGCTCCGTTTGTTCTCATCTTCCACATTCCAAATAATCAATAACCTACTTTCAATCTTTTCCTCTATTCTAAGTACATTTTTCAAATAACAATTAAACACAACGGCTTTTAGCCTGCAGAATCCTTGCAAATATTGATCAGTAAATCCTCATCTTTCAAATTGTTTGATGTTTTATACCTTTGTCTACATTTTATTTGTTTTTTAATGTTATACAGAGGGTTAAGGACGCGACAACAGAGGGGATGTAAAGTATTGATGGAATTACATGAATCAAAACAATATTTTAACATTGCTCGGCGTCGGTATGTAATGTGATTCCACCGAACATTGATTGCTTTTGGGAATGGTGTAGAAAAGCCTTTTCTGACGCATAATATTCACACATTCAGATAATAAAACTCTCTTCAGACTAGGGATTTACAATTTATAAGATAAAGTAATCCCTTGTACTTACTGACATTGAAAATAAAGGTATATTGTTCATTTTGAGGCATCAGGACCATCAAGAAAGAGACCTACAACTTACCCTATTCATGTTAAACAAAAATCTGGCGTATTGTATCAGATGAAAATTCACAAGATAAAGGAAATTAGCAAACTCCTTTCACGTATCACAGGCAACATAATCAAGAAGGATCTTCGACTAGAAAAGAAACACAAGTTGCTTCCACGATATATCCATTCAAGTATCGCATATCTTTAGTAATAGATGGACTGCTCTATTCTGTTCATTTATCCACGGTTCATGTTCATCAATTAATAATATTTCCTTTATTCTTAACTCCTGTTCACTGTCAGCCCTGACCAAGATTTAAAAATCTTCTCTATTTATGGATTCATTACAACTGTATAACACATACTTAAATATGAAGTAGATCTCAAATTTACATGCTCTTTTATACATGATTTTAACGCCCTAGTGGTAGAATATAAACAACATGAATTACACTTAGGACACCTATATTAATATACTACATTCTATGTTTGATAAATAGATATCAGGTTTTTATATTTATTCCCTAGTGGTTCATCAGTAAGTCGCTGGATTTATAACGCAAAAAAAAAAATCAGGTTTAGATATCCGTGGTGGGCACAGCACAAATAGCTTATTGTGCAGTTTGGTGCTTAACAATAGACAAACTTCATACCTTAAAAAAATATTTTCATTCTACACTTTACTTGTAAATTGATAAATTAACTAAATGTAAAAAGCAATTAAAAGATAAGTACAAGAAATTTTATTATTGTTGGAAATGTATATAAGTCGAATAGATTAACATCCTTCAATGAATATAACACTGAAAGAAAACTTACCAATATAAATATGCAGGAATTTGTAGCTTGGAAAAAGTTAATTACATATGAAGACATAGTGGTTGTAAGACCTGACAAGGGCAATAGTGTAGTTTTACTAAATAAAATAGACTAAACAAATAGATTTATGAAATTATGAATGATAAAAATAAATTTGTGGAATTTGATATAGATCCAACTCAAACCAGAGAGAATGAATTACAGATGTATTTGTTAAAATCAAAAAAGGACAGTTTATTGACATACAATCACTATGCACGTCTAATGGAGAGTGTCCCCTAACTATTAATATATTATAGAAGATGTGTGGGGGATGCTTTAGAGCAGTTGAACACATTGGTAGTTTTTAAACTATCTTAACAGTAAGCATCAGAAGATTTAACATAATCATAAACTTCATTTCCTTAGATTTAATTCTTCAAAACAATGATGAAAAATTTGAACATAATTTTCCAGAAAAAAGATGCTTGCAAGTGGACCTTTTTATCTTGAAACCACAGAATTTACAAGTACATCACCGTACTGAAAGTATCCACTATGGTATTCATAATACTTATTGTTCCAATAATAGAGTGGTGTTGGATCACCGTATTCTCCGACTTTTATATCGTACAAGAACCTGATAGTGTATAGAACCAGGTAAGTTATATTTGTAAACAGTAATAGTTTTAAGCTACAAGTATGTGAGTTTTAGGTCAAAAACAGAAAGTAGTACAGTAACGTAAAACAGAAAGTAGTACAGTAATGTAAAACAGAAAGTAGTACAGTAACGTAAAACAGAAAGTAGTACAGTAACGTAAAACAGAAAGTAGTACAGTAATGTAAAACAGAAAGTATGTTTTTAATGTATCCTTAATTATTGGAGATGTCATGAATGTACATTGTGTATCGTTACGTAAAGTGGAGGAATAGATAAATTCGTTTTTTTACTGAGTGTCAGTTCAGTGACATACAAATTTTTTTCTTTATTAATTAAGTTAGAGTTACATACAACTTAGTTTGGTTGTAAAGTATATTCTGTAATGATAGACATTGTACAGTAAACATGGTGGATTTATGAACTGTGAAAGAATCATATTTTTGTGTAGACCATATCTTTACTGTAAGAAACAATAAAATTGAAATATTTTGTCAACACCTTTGTATTGTTATCTCAGTTATTTTTTGTTTTCAAAATTTTCAAAAGTAGGTTGATACATGCACGTTGTTTTTGATAAATCTTGGCTTATGGAGCCTTTTTCTAACTTCAAGTTTTGTTAATAACAAAATAGAATTAAGTTACTTTTTGTTAGTGAATTATCAGCCAAAGATGAACATAAATTATATTTTCCGAATATTTATAGACGGACCCTACCTGAACTTTTGACTGATTGTTGTATTTTAGGCAAAGTAGAGAGCGCAAAATTTTTATGTAGTAAAGTATGATAAACTCAGCAAAAAAACGACAACAACAAACAAACGAGAATTGTATGATAACTTCCTCATTTATAAACTATATAGAAAATCTTACATACTGAACCGAAATGAACAAGTAGTAATATGGACATAAAATACAAAAGCTCTGTGATAAGTAATTCAATATTTTGTAACTAAGATGTTCACGTAAATAGTATATTAGTATATCTAATTCTTGAAGTTTTGTTAATATGTGTTAAGATTGGGTGTTTACTTAGTTTTCTGAATAAATGCTTCAGTATGTAACATACAAAAGCTGATCATTACTGGTTAAGTTAAAGTATGGTTAATATTAAATATAATCTACTATTTTTGAATTTATGTAAAAAAATAAATTATTAGGTAGATTTTGAACAATTTATTTTCAATACCAGATATAATTTAGATATATGTGTGACATTTATATCTTAGTAATGAATGTATAATAATAAATAGTGACATATACAGTGTATTATAACTTGATTTATTCAACTTTTGTTTTCATAAAATTTTCTTTCCTGTTGAAGTGTCCACACTATATGGTGATTGTATACGTTGATTTTCTAGCATTTGTGTTCAATGTTAATGACGCAGAAAGAACAAGTGTGTGCAGCAGTTCATTTAATGTTAAAAATAAAAATATCTACAGAAAGATAGGAATAATAATTTTCCACAACAGTAATGGTAAAATATAACTAGTTAAGAAGATTCTTTAAGCTTTAACGAAACAAATCAACTTATAAAGCTAAACATGAAATTATTAAGTATTATTTAGAGATTTAAATAAGCATCCTTTTCAGGGCGAATAAATGTTATACAATATATTAATTATAGAAACGAATCAGTGGTAGGTATTTTACATATAAAACGTCAGGAACCGCAAAATGTATGTCGTTCAAATTAAATATAGAAATGAAACTATACTAAACCTATACTAAATTGATACTTACAGCCACAATCAGCTACGGAATGATAATGTAACTGTCTCGTTCAATATTCATAAAATGATACATTATACGTGATAAAATTATTCAGAAGTTTGTTAAATGTGTTACACTATCCATCTATAGAATTTATAAACATAAGTTGAGACAGGTTGAAATATGCAATCCTACGAAAGTATGATGACATCTCTGCCTAAAGAAGCACCATCTGCCTTTGTAAGACACGTGTAAAATAGTTAAATATATAAATGAAATTATAAACTGATTTAAGACAAGTTTAAATCTGTATGCAATCAACTGGAAGTATAGTAACACCATCCACCTACAGAAACTTCATCTACCTTCGTAAAACACATGTAACACAGTTAAATGTATAAGTGAAAACTATAAAGTTGGTGGTAATGATAAGAACTAGTAGAGTTAATGTAAGTTTGACTTAGAAAGCAAAATTGTAACAGTGATAACATATTTTCTGTATTGATAATTCAAAAAACAACGTTATGCGAATTAGATAAAATGTTATGTTTAAGGCTTTGATTGTTACTATGAAGATGGTGATATGTTGAGACATGTTGATCTACATCACCCCCGCCTATAATAACACCATCTGCCCTATCAGCATTAACTTTACTAACATAATACACCTAGTAACACCATCTGCCTATATAAACACTATACTTAGTAACACAATCTATCTATAGAAACACTGCCCGCCTATAGAAAGAGCCCTTAGTAACACCACCCACCTTTATTAACGCTCTCCTTAGTAACATCATCTATCTATAGCACCTTACTAATATCGTCCGCCTATAGAATCTTAGTAACAACATCCAGCTATAACAATTGGCCCTCTAGTGTCAAACAATGATGTCGCCCCTCCCTAATACAGCCGTGCCTTCTGATGAATTGTCATGGAATTATGAACCACAGCAATACACTGCTGGCAATACACCCTTTGGTGAAACAAACTGTATCTATACCGTCATCGTTTCTACACCTCCTTCTCCCTATTGCTTGAGGCAGCTAATCAGCGTCTAGAGTGCCCTCCCCCATAACTACTTATACTGGACAGCCCTCAAGACACTTTTTCCTGATGACAAAGAAATACTTTTGCAATTGATGGGGTTAATCTTGACCCCATAGCAACGCCATCCAATTGATCATAAGTTCCATTATTAAACAGAAAATGAGATTTCTTAGTGCCATAATTCATGAGCTCTTGAAACATATGCTTTGAAAATCTCATTTGATCATTATCACTATGGTACAATAGTCCTGTGCACAAATGTATAGTCTCTGGTAGAATAATATTAGTATATAAAGACTCTTTGTTAAAGCTAGCACAGTGTACCTCTATTGAAAGTGAAATTTCTTATTTCATGTGAAAACTAAAAAGCTTCTTTTTGGTATAATAATTTTTAATTAAAGGTTCTGCAACTTAACTAAGAACCTAGAAAACTTATGGTTGTATGTACATATATCTGATCTTTATGAATCTTAGAAATACCATACGCAATCCCTGCATGGGAATAAATTAGTCTGAAAGTATGATAATCATTATTTGTCAATAAATTGTCCTTTTTGATTTAAATAAATAACTTTTTAATTTATTTCCTCTGGGTTGAGTTTGATCTTTATAAAATTTCAAAAGTGTGTTTATATAAGTTATAATTTCAAACTTTATTTGCTTATTTTTATTTTATTTAGTAAAACCACACTATTCCCTTTGTCAGGTTTTTAAAACACCATGTCTTCATAAGTACTTAACTTTTTTTAAAACTAACCTTCAATCTTATTTAGTGTTAGTGTAATATTCATTGAAGGATGTTAAACCTATAGCACTAATCTGAGTTTTTATGCTTCCAAATGATTCGTTACTTTCTCTCCATACGACTTTTTAGGCAACTGCTGCAAAAATTACTCAAAATTTAATAAATATTCATTATACTGGAGATTTTTGGTAGGGTAATAAAGTTTAGACAAGTGTCAAAAAACATTTTTTTCTATATCATATAAATCATAATTGAAAAAATAAAAATTGCCTTATTTGGATGAATAATAAAGATTTTTGGTAATATTTTCTTAACTTGTTTATTTTGTCTAAATGATTATTCCTACATTTAATATTTTGTATTAGTTATCCAATTAATAAGATGATTGTAATTCATTTGACTTATATACTTTTCCAACAATAACTTTTTCTTGTACTTATCTTTTAATTGCTTTTTACATGTAGTTAATTTATCAATTTACAAGTAAAGTGTAGAATGAAACATTTTTTTAGGTGTGAAATTTGTCTATTGTTAAGCACCAAACTGCACAATAAGGTATTTGTTCTGTGCCCACCACGGATATCGAAACCTGATTTTTTTTGCGTTATTAATCCAGCGACTTACTGATGAACCACTAGGGGAGAAATATAAAAAGTTGATAGCTATTTATCAAACACAGAATGTAGTATATCGATATAGATGTCCTAAATGTAATTTAGATTATTTATGTTCTAACACCTATTATTAAATCCATAAACATTAACCTTTTGCACTTGTGAAACTTCTTGGCTAACCAATGGTTATGTTTTGTAACACACTAAATAATAACACTTGCTACAACCAGTTCCGATCAAGAAACAATTTATTAAACTTTAACAAGCACAGACGTTAATAAATAATACAACATAAATAGCGATGTCATTAATTTCAATAAATAAAGAAATTAGGACAAAGAAACAGGAAAAGTAAAAACCTAATTCCGATAAAAAAACAATATTCCAAAATTAAACCACTTCTCAAGAGGAATATCGAGCAACAATAAGAAATAAATCGTTGTAACTGTATCTTATAAACTAACTCGTTTAAGATCAAGGAAGGTTTTTATTTAGTGGTTAGACTAGGAAATTACATCTCATGTGATAGCTAATTTACATAATCTTTGACGACATCAATATCTGTAAGTCACCGTTACGTCACCATTAAGGAAAGCTTGAATAAATTTTATAATACAAGCATATTCAAATTCAACGTAGTTTCACTAGAAGGTGATTTAGAGCTTTAACATAAGTAAAACTTATAGTTGAACTAAACGATAGAAGGAATACTAAATGAACGGTAAACAAATCAATAACAAATAAAAGTAGAATTCGTTATCTCACACTCCTTTCTCCTCAGAAATACGAAGTGATGATTAATCACTTCGTACAAGGTATTTATTCCAATTTTCGTATCATTACTTTTATCTCCCTTTTTATACTGATACTAGGAAATCTCCTACAGTGTAAATACAGTTACCTTACACAAAACAACAATTCATGTTCCTCACTAGCTTCCGGCTCTAATTTGGCTTACCGGAAGTTTATTAACAGTTCGAAGACCAGTTAAACTGTCATAATCAACTGATCCAAGTGGCCGTGATGTCCTTTGAGTAGGTTGAGCAGGAGACATAGATAAGTCATTAGCAGGATCCGTTGAAGGATGAAAGTAGACACAACGGCAAAAAGAAGTCTTTTGTCTTATGGGGGAAGACCTACAAGCCTTCCTTAGTCGACTTTTCCATTTTGCTGCAACTGTCTAGGACGATTACTATTTTCTCAGGTGTCCAGAGTATTTTCACTGGGGATATATATATATATATATCTTTGATATTAGAAACATGAAAGCGTCCTATACACACTGTAGTTCTACCTAATCTAGGAAATTTTAATTCATACACTAATGGAGTAACACACTTAGTAACTTCAAAAGGTCCATTCCATCTCGGAGCAAATTTTGCAGGAGATGGCAGAAAGTAGATGACTCTATAATACTAAGTCATCTACTTTAAAGGTATCTGGGTGTCTCTTGTGGTTGTATGTTTGTCGCTGTCGCTTCTGGCCTTTTAAACATTGAATCTTGCTTTCTGTATAACATCTTGCTGGTCACTCATCCACGGTTTGAGGTGTTGTTGGATATTTCGTCACTCGGTCCCAAGGAAGAAAAATCTTTCGTTCCAGATAGAGTTTGACTGGTGTGTAACCTGTTGTCCTAAGTAGGGTTTGGCTGGTTGTACAAGCATGAATAGAAGGTTCAAATGCAAGAGATATTTTTGGTAAAGGATTGTCCCAAGTTCGATGGTTTTTCTCAATGTAAGCAGATATCATTCTACCTATATTTCTCTTTACCCAGTTTACCCAAAAATGGATTAGACCTAGTCCAGGATCTCGAAAGTTCTCATTTTGTCTTTTGTTCAGTGTTTTACTGTTAAACATTGTTAATATGAAGGAGGAAAAAGATATTGGTAGATATGTGGCTAGTTGTTTTCGAGAGGAAAGTTTTATATTTTACGTCTATTGTACAGTGTTTTATTGTTACATATTGTTAATATGAAGGAGGAAAAAGATATTAGTAGATATGTGTCTAGTTATTATGATGTATTACAGTTTTAAAGGTTTAATGACTGAGAGGTATTTTATAAAATTTTATTTGGATAATTTATGTTTGTTAATTTGCTAGAGCTGTGATGTATTAGGGTAACGTTCAAAGGTCTGTTGTGGATAACAAAGTCCATGGTGTACCAGTGTAAGTTGGAGTTTCACTCAAACCAGATCTGGTTCTATTGATTTGGACAACAAAGATTTGGGTCAGGAAAGTTTAACTTAAAGCAGATGAGTTTGGCCTCAGCTAGTCCAAACATGGTTCCTTTTGGTGTTAAGCTTTAGTTTTTCCTATTTTTTATATTCTAATTGGTTAATTTTAGTTAATGATAGAATGGGGACTGACTATTTAGTATCCCTTATTCCTGCTTCAAAATTAGAAGTTCTAAATATTAACATTGGGTGTCTTTATTATTCATAATTTTTGGTTGGTTAATGCTCAACATGAGAACACAAAAATGTGAACTGTGTGTGTGTGTTTTTATATTATGTATTTGAAGTCTTAGATTTTCAAAAATCAATTAAATTGTTAATAGATATAATCTTTCTAGCTTGTCGGTATTAAGGAAAACTGAAATTATATTTTTAAATATTATAAAAAGAAGGTTGGATCTAGATTTTGTGGAACAATACGAAAGAGAATACCCAGATTTTTTAATTTTAAAGTATCTATTCCACTAGTTTATGGTTCAAGAGAGGATACAAAGTGAAAGACAAAATATCAGATTTTGAAATAAAATAATTAAAATTGATAAAATAATGAAAGGAATTTTATTAAAACTTTTCATTGTTAATAAAGCAAATAAGGTCAATATATTAGTGATATTATTAACCGGATAACTATACAAACTAATAAAGTCCTAATAATATTTAGAAGAAAACTAAAGTTAGGAAAATATAATAAACCTTTCATAGATCATCCAGATAAGGTAATTAGTAATTTTTCTAATCATGATTTAAATAATATAGAAGAAATGGTTTTGGTCAGTAGTCTAAACTTTATTATCCTATCAAAAACCCTTCTGTATAAGGATTATTTATCAAATTATGAGCAATTGTTGAAGCAATCGTTAACAAAGCCATATAGAGAGAAAGTCAAGAATCGTATAAAAGCATAAGAACTCTGATTAGTGGCATAGGTTTAGCATCCTTCGATGAATATTACACTGAAAGAAAATTTACCAATATAAATAAACTCGAAGTTTAATTTAAAATAAAAGTTAAGTAGTTATGAAGACATGGTGATTGTAAGACCTAACATGGGTAATATTATGGTTTTATTAAACAAATAAAGTTTGTTATTGTCATTTATAAAGAGTTTTTTATTTTTTTGAAGTTAAGTACAAAGCTACACAATGGGCTATCTCTGCTCTGCCCACCACGGGTATCGAAACCCGCTTTCTAGGGTTGTAAGTCCGCACACATACCACTGTACCATTGGGGGGACATATAAAGAGCCAACTAAAACAAAGGTGTTTTTTTTATTATAAAAGATAATTTATTGACAATAATGAATATTTTACTTTAAGACTAACTGGTTTCTATGCAGGGATTATGTATTTATTTCTTAAGATTCACAAAGATAACTGTCTTCTGACAGTAGTGCGCAAGCGTTTTTTAGCCCTTTTTTATACATACATATGTGTTTTGTTGTACCCTCACATCGTAAAAGCTACTTGTGTATATACTGTAGATGTTATTTTCCCCATGTTAATTGGAGTTATTATATTACGTAATAGCAGTAATATTTGTACAATTTCCTTTTTAAACTTACCTATTTTTAAATGTGTACTTTCAGATATATTTTCATTCTCCTACAATCGTATTTGCGCCCCCTACCGAGTCTCTGCACGTCCCACAATTTGCGGGTATAGATACATAATCATGAGTTATCTGTATTCTTAGTTAAGTTGCTGGATCTTTTAGTTTAGAATGAATAAAGCATAAAAAACTGAGTTTCATAAGAAATGTAACTTTCAATAATGACTGTCCTCAACTTCCCAGTACAATAAAATATTTACTCAATTTACTGTAAAGGTAAACATTGGACTGGACACAGTATCCCACACTCTACACGTTTCGATGTTTTACTTCATCAGGAGTGTAGTATTTTGCAAAAGTTAAGACCTTTTATAAATATAACAAAATTGATCTAATGGAAAAAATGTGTATGTGCACAATAACATTTGAACTTGGAAATATTTCATATAGGACAATATAGAAAAAAAATACGAGTTGAATGAACTTAAACAAATAATAATAAAGATACTTCTCCTTTAGGTGAACATACTAATGAAACTAAACATGTGATTCAGTTGAGAAGAAAACTCATTTTGGCGCAGCCTACCAATATTAATGGTAATAATAACCGTGAATATATTGAAATAATCAAATATAATAAAAAATATTTTAAAGTATAATGTAGCGATAAATGACCAGAGGGACAGGTTATCAGTAAATGATGGGAAAATTCATTAAGTTAATTTCGTATCTGAATCTCATACTGTGGTTTTTAAATATATATAGGTCTTACAAAATACTGCACTCCTCACGATGACAACGTAAGACGTCGTCGAAACGTAGTTTATGAGACTGTGCTCAGTCCCCCCAAAAAATATCTTTACACAGTAAATTACTGAATAAATATTTTATGGTATACTAGCGTAAGCACCCGGCTATGCTCGGTTGATTAGGTTGAAATATTCTAGATGGCTATGTCAGTGTGTGTATTCTGAACCTATTTTAGCATAGAAGAACAATCAAAAATATTTTAAACATTTTTTATTTCCTAGAAACATAAAAACATTTCTTTTCTATATGCTTTTTCGCTAACTTGCCTCATTAGAAAGATATCTGCACGCACGCACGTGGATAAGATAAGTAATATAATACCCAGGTGTACACCCTCGGGGTCCACATATTATTTTGTAATGTAAATAACCACTTATTTTCTATGTGGTTTTTCGCTATCTTGTCTCATTAAAAAGATACGCATGTGCACACATATGGATAAGTTATAACACCCAGGTGCACACCTTCAGAGTCCACTTAGTATGGGTGCAAAATTTCAGGTTTCTAGATTCTTTGCTCTTGGAGCTATGGTGGTCACACACACACACAGACACGCACATGCGTGTTTGTCTGTGATTTATACTTTTAATATAAGAAACCTCTTCTTTTCTACGTAGTTTTTCGCTAGCTTGCCTCATTAAAAAGATACGCATGCGCATGCGCGCAAACACGTGGGTAAGATAAGTAATACTCAGGTGCACAACCTCAAGGTCCACTTAGTATGGGTGATGAATTTCAGGTTTCTAGGTTCTTTGCTCTTGGTACTATGGCAGTCAGATATTCTTTTCTCTCTGGTTTTTTGCTTGCTTACTTCATAAGAAGATGCGCACGCACATGGATAAGTAATAATACTCAGGTGCACACCCTCAGGGTCCATTTAGTATGTGTACAAAATTTCAGGTTTCTAGGTTCTTTCCTCTTGGAGTTATGGCGGTCACACACACACAGACACGCCCTTTTATTATTATAGACTATTGGTTTTCTATTAATATCTGTTTTATTTCAAATTTGCACAAGTACATTTTAATCTTGAGATGTTTCATGGTTTAAATCAGTTGGAGTTCCACAATTTTATTTCTAGCAGGGACTGAGTATTATCTTAACCGTATAGAATTACTATTGTTTCCAGTTTTATAACAAAACTAACTTTGAGAGAACGAGAGTAAATTGTTTCCATGTCAGAATATGACGCTAGTTTGTTTCTTGGCTAAAACTGTAGCTGACTTTTTAATCAAACTGTTTGCCATCAGAAGTTGGAAATAATAGAACGAGCTCACAGCTCTCAACTTAATCTTGTTTTTAACATTATCATGTAACATGCCAAATGCTATTTAATTATTTTAGTTTACTATGAGGATCGGAAAATCATAAATTTATCTCTCGTCATATTCTTCAAACCCTTCAAATGTTTTTACTAAAAATGAGAGATACTGATGGGAACATTTATTGTGGCAAAATATTCATTATATTGTTATCAGGGGAAATGGATAAAAGACAAAATTGTAACAATAATTCATTCACCATAACTCCTGTCCTTTTATTTTCCATAGAAAAATTTATATCTAGGAATTCTATTAAACAGTAACAGCTAACGTTATCAATTTACCAAATGCTATCACTTAAAAAAGGGTATATATATATTTCAAAGAATGTTTGTTTGTTTGTTTGTCTTGTCTGGTTGTGTGAGTCATTGTACCAGGTTTTGTAATGTTCGTTAATATTAATTGGAAGTAATAATAAGTAATAAGAAATAAAAAAATAATTCTGCAAATTCAGGCTATGATGCAGCTAAAAGTATATCAGCTGGAATAATTTTGCATGATGTTTTAAACATAGCTTTCCCACTTAACCTTCGACTGTGTATCAATTCTTGTACTACTAACTCTGGTGAAGCTGCAATGACGAAACGTTGGCTAAATTGGAGTTTTGTTATCATTTGGAGAGTAATGTATTTTTAAGTTTTTTACCGAGATATTAGAGAACATGACAAACTGAAGAGAACGAGAAGATGAAAAATAAATATCAGGAACAATGGCTGTTTCTGTCTAACAGAAGAATGGATCAGATAACCAATATAATATCTGTGAAAACTTAGTCTCTCGATATTAAGACGAATTACGGATGTATGAAGAGATAATTAATATTTGATTTTTAATTACATCTCTATTACAATGTTCTCTTATTGACGTTATTGTTACATTAAAGTCTGGACAAGATAACAGGATTGTATAAGTATTTGATACGGATAACCCTCGAGTAGCTTTGAACGAGTATTCAAAACAAACAAACTAGCCATTTTATAATATTATCCTCACTGTCATCCTACTGTTGCTGTCAGGAAGTATCCAAGTCCAAACGACTTAGTCTTTGATTTGGTATAACAATTCTGTAAGGTGACAATTGCAACAAATCAGTGCTATAAAACGTATTGCGTCTGTGTGTCTCTCTGTGCGACAACTTCCCAACTTCTGATTGCCATGGAGCATTAAGTGCTTCTTGGGTATGCCAAGAGGGGTTCTAAAACGTCTTAGTTTATTCATTTTTCCATTTTTAAGAGTTAGGTAACAATTTTAAATTTCCATTAGTGTCTATTTTTAAAAGCTGTCAATTATTCTTTGGGAGAGCTGGAGTACCCGTCCCCTGGACGGAAGTTATATAATTTTTTGTAATACACTAAGTACAATGTTATATCAAAAGACGCGCTCAATTCGTGCTTTATTAAATAATACATTTTAAACGGATCATTAAAATATTGTACATAACCAATACAGTTCCTGTTCTTCACTAAGCTA
>NW_013666491.1:321964-341341 GCF_000517525.1 Limulus polyphemus
TAGTCTTACACTGCTAAATTAGAGACGGCTAGCGCAGATAGCCCTAGTGTAGCTTTGCGCGAAATTCAAAAACAAACAAACACTAAGCTAGACGACTCAGAATAACTCAATATATTTCATTACTAGTTGGGGTACCTGTCCCCTGGACGGAAGTTATATAAATTCATGATAAATTAAGGGTTACCTTAGAACATGAAAAGTTGCTTCCCTTATATGTAGTTATACAAAAAAAAGGCAAAAACACCCATAAAAACTGCAAAACAGAAAATGTAAAACTGCAAGTTAGCATGTATTTCCGCATGGATTTAACAAACCTTCATGCTAAATTTGGTGAAGGTCCATCAACAGGGGTCGAAGTAATGGTAAAAAACTCAAAAACGCCCATGAAAACAATGAAATGCTTAACGGTTAGTTCTAGTTTGTTTGTATAAACCTAAACGTTACTGAGTATGAATATAAGTCAGGATTATATCGTGAGCTCAATAGTCTTGTGGATTTTCCAACGTTAAGGTAAACTTGTGTTAAGTTCAAACATGTGGATACGTTGTTTCATGGATGTTTTAATGGACGATCTCAGAGAATTGATAGAAAACAACGTTTAACTTCATTTGTGAGAGGATCTGGCAAGTTATGGCAGAAGTACGTCGTCTTTTAAAACCCTGGTAATAAAACAAACATGTAAAGGCAATGATATCCAGTTTTAATAAATGTTTGTAAAGCGTTCCATCGTGACTTTATATTGGCTGTGATTGTCACGTGACTTGCTGATTCACATATTCAAGATTACACAGTTCTAAGTATTTAAATCTCGCGCCATATGGATATCTTAGAGTCCTATATTTTTTCTAGTAAAACTAGCAAATAACTAGTGAAAATTTATCAACTTAAACTACAAAATTTATAACTAACGCCGGTGAACGAATTGGTATTCATTGGTACTTTCGATCTGACTGGCATCTTATGCTCGTAAGGGCCAAACGGTCAGGTCAGAGACCGTTAGAAATCGGATATAGCCATTCCTAATTTTGAACCACTGATCACGGGAAAGATAGCTGTTAGCAACACCTGCTGCCACAAGGGCTTTGCCAGACATTTAACCAAATAATGGGATTGACACTCACAGCTCAAAGTGAGGAACGTGTTCAGCAGCATCATAGCGTGATGCTTAGACCTCACGATTACTAGTGCGATTTTATTCGATTTATAAGTGTTAATGAATAAAGCCTTTTCACAAATTATATATATATATATATATATATATATCACAGTCTTTAAGTTGTATAACTGAGCCCGCAGTAATATTTACTTCAGTCTCTCTACCCGTAAATGCCCCCAGTGGCACAGCGGTATGTCTGCGGACTTACAATGCTAGAATCTGGGTTTTGATACCCATGGCGGGCAGAGCACAAATAGCCCATTGTGTAGCTTTGTGCTTAATTGCAAACAAACAAACTCCCCGTAAAATAACATATAATATTACACATTTTATACGCAGTTAATGTTAATATGAGCAAAATAAAGATATTTTTACTTGTTTTCAAGTACTCAAAAATAAATTTCCTACCACCCTTATTTTGTTTACGTCTTTATTTGTTTTCATTTTTCTCGATTGGCTAAAAAAAACACATAAGTGTATATAGCCGGCTTTTATATACAAAAAATACACCACACAAATAAAAAATGTAAACTATCAACATCAATCAGGTCTGAATAGGTAAATCATTTTAATTGCTGTTATTTCACGGTTAGGCAATATTGTTTTTTGTCGTCATTACACTATATAAGAACGATTTGCATGTGTTAACGGCGTGACCAATTTTCGTGCATGCTAGCCGTAGCCCCACAGGCAACATGTTTATAACTACATATTTTCACCTAAGTTTAGGTTTTTTTATCTTAAGAAATTAAGTACAAACTAGTTTTTATCCTCAGTTTCGGCTGCTATGTTGGTAGTGGCCGGATTCGATTCTGGGGTGGTGTTAAGTAACAGTGCGTTATCATATCTAGCAGATTAAGCACGATCCGTTATAAAGTACAGGACTCAAAATATATTTCTTAATGTGTAATTAACCCCTTTCCCCTCTCAAATAGTTTAGGAACGACCTTTCAGTTCACTATTATTTTAATTACTAGATTTACAGACTGAAAAACTGGGACTTTATTTTCCATACTGTAACAGCTCTGATACTGCTTTAAATTACAATAACACACTTTATATTACTTGCTAAATAACCTGATGTTTATCACACCACGTTATAAAACCTCAGGCAAAATTGTCAAACGTTTACCAAGTAAAAATAGTAATAAGCTTGATTTTTATTTTTTATTAAGTTGTTTTACAATGAAAATTGTTGTTTTTTCATTCTATTTTTCTCAGCCATTCTTCTTCATCAGGATTCGGTCCATGTTTTGGACCAGGGAGGGTCAGGTTCAGTGTTAACTTCTTCCTCCCTCTCAGAAATTATTTTGTTTGCACTGTTACTGAACCCTTGGCAATAACCTTGTTACGTTGTTGCATTACCCCCAATATGGTAAATATTTCTTTTTCGAGGTTCGACAAGTCTTTAAATATCAATTCTGGCGGCTGTCGAATTATAGGTTAGCTTAAGAAAACGTAGCAGAGAGGGAGGGAACACTGCACAGTGTGATTTGTCTTAGATGATTCCCCAAGTAAAATTTAAAGAAGCCGCGTATAATAATAAACCGTACATATCAAACAAGCTCACAACGAGGTACGGAGAAACTTGGAAAATTTAATATTTTTACTTTTTTTTTTTCGAGACAGATAAAAAAAATGCTAGAAAGTGGGACGATCCCTAGAGCTTCCTGTTATTCTAGCTATGAATACATCAACTACAAATTTGTAAAATGTCGTTTCTGCAGTAATCTTAGTGAAACAGACAAATAATTTACATACATGTTAAAATTTTATTTTGCAATAACGGATATTTAGGTACACTTTTGTTTGTTTGTTTGAAGTTAAGCACAAAGCTACACAATGGGCTATCTGTGCTCTGCCCACCACTGGTATCGAAACCCGGTTTCTAGCGCAGACATACCGCTGTGCCACTGGGGGGCGACACTTTTGTTTTTCAAATCTTTGGATCATAGGTTGATAATAACATGTTTCTATATTTTTTATTGTAATAGTGTGCAACCACATCCTATTTTTCAAAACTAATACCGACATTTCTTTACAATAAATAACCAGATTCTTGTTAGGTTTATTGAAAACTAGAATGAACCAGTTTCTAAAAAGTAGTGACGTGAAGAAAATGTTTTGCCACGTTGTCATTTTACATTGTTTCAACGCAAAATTTTATTCTTGTTTTTGTAAAATTCAAATTTTCTGTAATATAATAAAAACATTTTTTACTTTTTTAAACAAACTTACAAAATTTTAATAAAACAGCATCTTTAATAGTTACATAAGTTCCATTGTTTAAGACTTAGAACCAAGCAATTTAACTCAAATATTACGTGCTGCAGTACTTTGAAATATGATAATTAACTCTGTCCCTGAGCATCCCCCGGTGAACTACTGGTAGTCTGAATGTAATATGTTAAAATCCGGGGTTCGATTCGCCGAGGCGACAGAGCGCGGGTAGTTCATTGTGTGGCTTGGCACTAAGTAAAAAAAAAAGGCCAAACTCTGCTCCTGAATGATTGAATTTCTGTTAATTACACTTTCTAATTTCCACGGCATTTGTAATTACTCGCTCAAGTTCTGTTAAGCCTTACTTTTGCAAAATTGTTGCTTTACTGTAGAGCGCTTGTTGAAGCATACACATAATGACATAAAGAAGAAATATATGCATTCTAATCACAATTAAGCTTTATCTTTAGACTGCGTCAATTAAACTATTGTAGCAGAACTTTTGTACTATTAAATGTAGCCAGATAAACGCACATTTTGATATATTCGTGACAACAATGCTTTATATAAACAATTAAACCATTATAGTTTGCCTACAACATTATTAAGTTATCAAAAGCAACCGTGGAATAAACTAGTCGTATGGTTAAGCGAAAACTTTTAATTTACAGAAAGCCGATACACAGAATTAGTTTCTGTTTTGAAATGCACGTCATCGCTAGTTCAGTGTTGCTATTTTCGTTTTAATCTCTAAAAGTGTCAAGAACTTATCCATAATTATAATTACTGTAATGAAGAAATAAATAATTAACTCTGCCTATTGCTTTTGTTACTATAGTTAGTGGAAAAATCTAAAAATAACATGAATTTCATTAACAAATTCATGTTTTTTGTTCAATAAGAAATTGCTCGTAACGACAGTTGTGCGTGTGCACGTTAATATCAAGAGATTTCGAAAATTTTCATGCTTAAATAGTGCATCTATTGTCATTTAAAGAGAAAGCCCTTTCTTAATGGAATGAGAATATAGTGATGGAACATATAGTATGAGTTTTTTTTACCGTTTGCTTTAGGTTTAACATTACCAATATATGCTTACTTTAAAGATGTATAGTAAAAACATGATTTGAATGTTTTGTACACAAAATATATTACATCTTATTAAAAATCCTATTTTTCCATAAATATTTCATAATGCTGATCGATTTAAATATCGATGCTTAACTTTGAATTTATGGAATCGTTGGTTCGATAAATTAATAGATAAGTTTATCACAAATAGTTTGCCCATCTTAAAAACAGCATTAAACAGTGTTTGGTTGTGAAAGAAAACCTTAGTTTTAATACTGCTGCTAATATCTACGTAACACATTAATAGAATTAAAATTGGATATCGTTAACTTAACATCAACGCGAAGCTTGACCTATGGGTTGGTTTACTCAGACTTTAATTCTGAGGGTTTATGGTTCGAGGCCTGTCACTACAAAATCATACTCCGAACTTTGGGGCATGGGGTACACTTTAAGGATGATCGTCAACTCCGGGCCCGGCATGACCAAGTGGTTAGAGCGTTGTACTCGCAATCTGAGGGTCGCGGATTCGAATCCCCGTCCCACCAAACACGCTCGCCCTTTCAGCCGTGGGGGCGTTATAATGTGATGGTCAATCCCACTGTTTGTTAGTAAAAGAGCAGCCCAAGAGTTGGCGGTGGGTGGTGATGACTAGTCTCTCACTGCTAAATTAGAGCCGGCTAGCGCAGATAGTCCTCGTGTAGCTTTGCGCGAGATTCATAACAAACCAAACCAAACCAATTGTCAACTACAATTGTTCGGTCGGGCATGAGGAGTTCAAGGGTTGGTGATGAGTGTTGTCTTCCTACTAGTCTATCGGCTCAAGTAGGAATGGCTATGCGCATCCATCCGATACGACTTAAGTTTGACTTTGTGAGGTCGCTCAGTACAATAGGTGAAATAGTACACCATGATTCCATGTAGTGCCGCGTCAGATTCTACATAAACCAGTTCAATTTCGATGTTAAACTTATATTAAAGTTTTTCTTCATTACCCATTTAAGCCGTCTCCAGCCATTATTAATACCAGTTCAATGTTTCTTTGGTGGTAGTTAAGCACAAAGCTACACAATGGGCTATCTATACTGAGTCTACCACGGGTACTGAAACAATCAAAAGTTGAGAAGCAGAAACGTATTATTTTGTACTTTAATTAACAGTTTTATCTTTTTTAGAACATATTTTGAATTAGAGAATATAGTTTACAGCTTTCTTGGTGAAAATATATTTTTAATGTGAATAAGACTAAAAAAAGTACTGTGATTTTGTCGAAAATCACAGTAAATTGTAGGTAACAGTATGTATGGCAAATCACACGAATGAAGCACTTGTATGTTTGAAAATAGATTAAATGAAATATACATATTACTGTAAACGCAAATTGTAAATACAGTACTAATAAAATACCATACAAATACAGTAGATAGTATAATTAACCAAGATCTTTTAGTTCGTCAAGAATAATAACACTAATTATTTAGTGTTTTATTCAATTACGTTTAAATTAAAAACACCAATAATTCATTTTATTACCTCAAAAAATTGCTACGTTTCTACACTTAATCAGAAATCAGCTTAGAGGTAGTTTTAACTTAAGTTATATTATTTTCATTTGTTTCATCAGAGGTAAATTATTGAATACTTTTGGTACTAAGTAACAAAAATGCTTATGCATAATTGTTTGTTTGTTTAAAGTTAAGCAC
Organism: Limulus polyphemus; assembly: GCF_000517525.1. NCBI lineage: Eukaryota > Metazoa > Arthropoda > Merostomata > Xiphosura > Limulidae > Limulus > Limulus polyphemus. The sequence continues at coordinate 328,115 of NW_013666491.1, forward strand.
AAAGCTACATCTGTACTCTGCCCAATACGGGTATCAAACCCGGTTTCTAGCGTTGTAATTCTGCAGACATACCGCTGTGCCACTGGGGGCCTTATACATAATCTCCTGTTTAACTATTAGAATTTTATATTTTAATTCCTGTATTGCATTATAATTAATCTTAGTTTATATTTTAAAGTAATAACTTTTATTCTTTATAAATAATAACATTATCTATGTTAATAAATACCACACAGGAAATATTTTTAACATATACTTTTATACATTTTTTATAATATTATTCTGTGATGAAATAATTGGCTTTAGAGTTAAGTTCTTCCACGTATTTCTTAACATCTGGACTCTTAATAATATATTTTTAATGGACATAAATCTGAGTGGTTTTGCCAAGTCCTTAAAATTCTGTTTCCAGTATTAAATTTTTATCAATTTGTAAGACTAAATATTTTACAACACTATTTCCGTTTGCAAACATTTACAATTAGTGTTATTTAAAATAAATTTCATTTATATTTTTTAATTCAGAAATATTCTGTCTTAGTCATATTAATAACCTATTTAAAAAAAAAACCTTCTATTTGCAAGTCCTTTTTAATTTGAAATTTTTGTTCTTTTATATTAGAAGAGCTAAATGTTAGTGATGTGTCATCAGCAAACATAGTAATTTTACAATTTAACTTAGTTCACAAAAATCATCTATTTCAATACAATAGTACTGTCTGTTGTATATCCATGTAATTACTTCGCAGGGTGTGGATGGATCTTCACCAAAATTGGTTTGGAGCTTTATGGGACCATGGGGAGATACATACAATTTTCAGTTTTGTATTTTGCGTTTTGCGGTTTTTATGGGCGTTCTTTACCACTACTATGCCCCCTGTAAATGGATCTTCACCAAATTTTGTATGGAGGCTCACTTGATCTATGGGGAGATATATACAAATTTTCAGTTTTGCATTTGGCGTTATTTACCACAATCCCACCTCCTGTGGATGGGTAATCACCAAATTTGGAGGTTCATTGGGTCCATGGGGAGATACATACAAATTTTCAGTTTTGCATCTTGCGGTTTTTATGGACGTCTTTTGTTGTTGTTTTTTCCACTACTTCGCCCCCTGTTGATGGATCTTCACCAAATTAGGCATGAAGGTTTGTTGAGTTTACAATTACATACAAGGGAAACAACTTTTCAAGTCCTAAGATATTCTTTCATTTATCATAAATTTATCTAACTTCCGGGTACTCCAGCTAGTTCATGTATACAATAAGAACCTTGTGACATACCATATTCGTGTCACTCACTAAAGCTATCTTTATTTTTACATCCTGTATATGTATAATAATGTTTGATATGATGCTATATCAAATGCCTTCTGTAAATCCAAAAATACACTTAATGTTTTTGTCTTTATCTTAGGACTCAAATATTTTGTGTGAAGTTTAAGAACGTGTCATCGGTATTTAATCTTTCTTTAAATCTCTGTTGATTTTAGAGAGATTGTATATATTTAAAAATACTGTCACCCTGTGTTTTACTATTTGTTTTTTAATATTTCAGAAAATTCTGATAAAATGATAGGTCTATAATTCATTAATTATTCCCATGAACTTTTTTGTACATCGTAATTGCTACAGTCTTTTTTTAAAACTTCTACAGAAAGTTCCTGTTAAAGATAAACAAGTGTATATAATTCATACACTCTTTTACTATCCTTACTGAAGTTCCATCATATCCTGGACTTTCCTATTTCTTAGACTCATAATTAGCTTCACTACAAGTAGGAGATAAAAACATCAAATTATCATTTCTCTTTATATTGAATGTTTTAAATGGTTCATTACCAATTTGTTTTATATTTTTTTCTTCTGTATTGGTAAACATAGTTATTGAATTTCTTTGCTAAATTTTTAATTACTCCATTTCAATTTATCTGTTACCATACGCCCAATAAAGTAACGTTATTTCTTTATCAGTTAGCCTGTTTACAAAATTCCATTGATTTTTTATTTCCCTTTCAAATTTTAAAAATTCATTTTCATAGCATTCATGTTTCTTGTTTTTAGCTTATGGTAAATTTTATTTCTAAAATATTTAAAACAAACTATCTTCATAATGTTTATTAAAAGGGTATGCTTACGCTTTTATACATTAGGGTATGCTTACGCCTTTATACATTATATCTCTAACTTTTATCAATTGTTATTTCATTATGGTTTCTTATATTTGTTCTACAATTTTGATATAATGACTTGATTTGCTTGTTTCTTTGAAATATCAGTTATACATATTGTTATTATCTTTTCAAGCATAGTTTTTCCAATCGATTTTATTTACATTTTGTTTTAGAATTTGCTAATCAAGTTTTTAACAAATCATTTCTCTATCTACATTATGTAGATCTTCTTCAATATATTTTTAATCCTATAGGGTAATAACCAATTACTGGTATTTTTAATAATTGCTACATATTAATTCATTCTATAATTTTTGATAAAAATACACGATTTAAACATGAAATCGATTACTTAACTTCTCTCTATAGTTGCTTCATTTATATATATGATTCAAAGCCAAACAGTCATTGAATTTACTTAATCACTTGCATAATTCGTTTCATCTAACAAGTCAATGCTTATATCACCTACCTAGATCACATTTTTTTTTTATTAATGCATTTAAGAATTCGTATGATGTAAAGCTGTGTGATATATAAATAGCTAATATATCACTTTTTTTTCTAAATATATATACTCAAAATCTCTCATGTTAATGTTTTATTATATTCAGTTTGTTTAACTTCTATGTTTCTCTCAACATAAACCATCATCCCTGTTATACTATCTACAGTTATAAAACAAGTGTCCGGCATGGCCAGGTGGTTAGTGTGATCGACTTGCAATCTGCGGGTTCGAATCCCCGTCACACCAAACATGCTCGCCCTTTCAGCCGTGGGGCGTCATAAGTGACGGTCAATCCCGCTATTCTTTGGTAAAAACAGTAGACCAAGAGTTGGCGATGAGTGGTGATGATTAGCTGCCTTCCCTCTAGTTTTACACTTCTAAATTAGGGACGGCTAGCGCAGATAGCCCTCGTGTAGCTTTGCGCGAAATTCAAAACAAACAAACAAACGTAAAACAAGTTCTTAATCTAACTGGTACCAATCTACTTATTTTTTCTGTCAAGATTGATTCGTCTAGTTTATTTTCCAAATTATACATTATTGAATAAATCTGCTCAGATGTATACCTAATATTTCTCATATTTATGTGAAATGATTTTTGTTGATTATTTCTACTATAGAGAAAACATTTACATTTGTATTTCATCTCAAGAATTTGAAGCTTTTTTTTTTAGATGCTGTTTCTTAAGTATATTCAAATTTATTTTCCATTTGATATTAGCAATTTATTTCAATTTTCTTCCTTGCTTATTTTCCATATTTTATTACTTTTTGACTTCCCTTTTTTTACCGCTACAAATTTTAAATTTGCACCGTTTTAAAAAATGTTTTTTTTTTTTATAAAAACTGTTTTGATGTATATGTTAGGTATTCATTCAAGTAAATTTTGCCTTCTTGGAGTTTTGAATCTATGTCGGTACTCCTTTTCATTTTTATCTGCTGTAGCCAATTATCTCTTATTACTTTTGACTTAACCTTTACTATTATAGGTTTCATTTTCTCTTTAACAGTTGGTACTTATATACAGCCTTCATTGATCCTTATAGGAATTTATTAGTAATTATTGCACAGTTTCACGTATATTCTCTTGGTTCTTCTGGTACTCTAATTGTTTCCAAATTTTGATTCCTTAAATACTGATTTAGTTCACAAATTTTCCTCCTTAGTTTGTTTTAACACTTTTTTTATTTCTAAATTTTTATTCGCTAGTTATATATTTCCTCTTTTAACTACTTTATTTCTCTAGTAAGTCTTAATATAGTGGTTATAAATTCATCGATATTTGTTTGTCCCTGATGAAGAAAGGTCCATCTTTCGCAAGCGTTCGTGTTAAAGGGTTACATAGTTTTGTCGTTAATGTTATTTGGTGTATATTCAACTGCTTTTGTTTCAGTTCATACGTCACTCTTTAATTCCATTATTACATTTTTTATCTGCTACATAAATCTCACCAAGGTATTCCTGTTCAGGGTATGCTTCTACTTCAGTAGATTTTTCTTCAATACCAATATTAAGTAAGTCCTGCAACCTTCAATCTTATTCCCTTCTTATTCAGCACCGACTTGTACTTGTCGTCGTTTATTTTACACTGATTACCTTTCCCTTTTGTTTTTCTTAATTCATGATATTGATTTCATCAAATCCACGCAGCACATTAAAAATAACACACAAAATCATTAATTCAGAAGCTCCTTCATCGCATACTATGCATGCAGTCGCCATTTTTTCATAATTATAAATAACTTTACTTATGTAACAATATATTTAATGGTACAAATTTTCTGAAAGAAGTTTCATTTCATTAATAACCTGGAAATATCAAAACAGTGTTCTTTGTCACTTAATTTTATTATTTGTATTCTCTTTATGTGTTTTATTCTGGATTATAGCCTTATGTTCATAGTTAAGTTGTTCTATTTCTATAATACATTCAAATATCACTTGCCTACGCTATTTAGTGAAAAATCAAGTATCTCTTAAAGAAGCTAAAAGAACCAATACTCTTCTCAACTTACAATTTTTTGATACTCAGAATACTCCTATTTTTCAACACGTTTATCACATTCAAAAATCTTTTGTTCCTATTCACAGTATGAACTGCAGTTGGTAGAGTAATGTAGTAAGTTCAAAATGGAGTAAGTCAATCGAAAAATTTCATAGTTCTTTTAGTAGGACACTAAATGGAAGTTCAGATTTCTTGCCAAAACCAGAAACTTTACGATCCTATTTAGAATGGGCTTTTAAGAGTTCACTCATCGATGAAATAAGTAAACGGACTTTCGTTAGTTTTCTTTCTTGCTTTGTGTCTATCTAGTGTAAGAGCCATCTAAATCTTGTGCTGCCTTTGACAGGGTCTCATTTTGGGCGACAATATGTTTGAAACTTCTTTAAAACTTTTTTTTGTAAGACCACACTACTTTCGTCTATTTTCTGTTACGAGTTGTTACAAGGATGGTATGTTACAAGGATGGTATGTGATGAAATATATTTACTTATGATATAAATCTACCTACCTGTTTTTTTTTCTTTAGTTGTTAAACCTTTTAATATACCTATGGGGAGCCCTTATGGAACCCATCAGGATTTTAACATTTTATGAACTTTTTATATGCAAAATATTTTGTGGGTCCATGATTCTGTTGATGTCAAGGCCCTCAATTAAATTTCGATTTTTGAGTCATATATTAGCAAATATATCACCAATATTGCCATTAATCCCACTAATTACTAAAAGCATATAATGTAATATGGTCCTCAAGTTTCACTGAACGTGAAATTAGCGTTCAAATATTGCACTAGTACAAAAACATAATATGGACAAATTATAATTGTAAACATTTGCTTATGAACGCACTGAAATAACGAATCGCTTCCTGAATTTCACATTGCATTGATCCTAACTACGGGGATAAAGAAAAGCGAAGGGGACCCTCTCGTCCCGCTTTTCAAGGTTGCAACATAAAGCACTTGTACACTGGCTAGCTCTTTTATTAAGACCCCATCTAATGTCTGGTTGAATGAACTTTTTGTGTTACAAACCCATAATCAACATACGTTATCAAGGACCCTGTAAAATCATTACAGACCATACCCCTCTTATTCTTCGAAGAATTTAATCTACAATAAGTTCATAAGTAGAGGATTAGGTGAAGATCGTTTAGTCTATCTCAATGCAATTATCTCTCAGATAATTTGTACATAGAAATAATTGTAGCCTATGATATAGTAGTGTATGTGGTGTTTGTAGCCTGTTATACAATAGTATATGTGGTGTTTATAGCCTATGATACAATAGTATATGTGGTGGTTGTAGCTTGTCGTGCATTAGTGTATGTGGTGGTAGTAGCTTGTCGTACATTAGTGTATGTTGTGGTTGTAGCCTATTATACAGTAGTGTATGTGGTGGTTCTAGCCTATTATACAGTAGTGTATGTGGTGTTTGTAGCCCATGATACAATAGTATATGTGGTGGTTGTAGCTTGTCGTGCATTAGTGTATGTTGTGGTTGTAGCCTATTATACAGTAGTGTATGTGGTGGTTCTAGCCTATTATACAGTAGTGTATGTGGTGTTTGTAGCCTATGATACAATAGTATATGTGGTGGTTGTAGCTTGTCGTGCATTAGTGTATGTTATGGTTGTAGCCTATTATACAGTAGTGTATGTGGTGGTTGTAGCTTGTCATACAGTAGTGTATGTTGTGGTTGTAGCCTATTATACAGTAGTGTATGTTGTGGCTGTAGCCTAGCCTGTTATACAGTAGTGAATGTGGTGTTTGTAGCCTGTTATACAATAGTATATGTGGTGGTTGTAGCCTGTCATGCAGTAGTGTATGTGGTGGTTGTAGCCTATTATACAGTAGTGTGTGTGGTGGTTGTAGCCTGTTATACAATAGTATGTGGCGGATAGACATTGTAAACGTCTCGTAAACACCCGCTGGAAGATCTTTTATGCAAAATCAATCTTTAATGGTTGAGTGCCTTGTCATCGAAACAGAAGGATAAGTAAGGTTTCAAAGTACTCATTTAATGATAACACAGATCTTTATTCTTATTACTGTGGGAGGTCAGTGCCTCTAAACAATTACCTTTTGTTTATGGTTTTACAAAAGTAACAATTAGTTTAGTAAAAAAAAATATAGAAACTAGCTCATTAAAAAAAAGGATAATCAATTGCTTAAACTTCAAGAACTGTTTACGATTACAATACTATCTAACATTAATGGACATTTTAATTAAAAATAATAGGGTCATTAATCTGAAAATGACACTTTCCTGCTTTTCTTTGCTTTAGAAATTTTATGACAACTTTTATTGACTTTGTACGATATATATTAAACATTTTATTTACAGCTCTCGACGTTGGTTTTTTTTTTAATTTCCTAAATGTTTTTCTAGACCAACAACTGTCCCCCAGTGGGACAGCGGTAAGCTTTACAGGGTTACAACGCTAAATTCCCCACAGTGAACACAGCAGACAGCCCAGAGTGGCTTTGCTCTAAACGAACGAACGAACAAGACCAATAACTACATCTTTATGTATTTTCTTTTATAAGATTCCTCACGTACAAACCCCTCAAAAGCCGGTGATATAATGTGACTGAATTTGTTGTTTTTTTACAAACTTGCCAACTCGGCGTGTGTTACTGTTTTCTGCCTTTAGTAACATCCACAATAATTACTTTACTGAGTCAAACTCGTGTGTATAAAAATCGCAACCATTTTTATATTGATGAACCAAAGATTACATTCGTATATTTCAATTATAAAATGCATTACATGAAAAACGGGTTATAATTTAACAGTGATTCCTCAGGTAATTTATCAGTCATAATGTAAGAAACAGTCTGAAGCTGACGGTTCAAAATGTCCATTTGGTAGTTATAGGTGTTTGTTAAGTATAGTAATTTGAAAAATAAGAAAGACATATTGATTTTCATTCATTAATAAATAATCGGCAAAAGAACAGTTTTGATAGTGAACGATTATCTAGGTTTGCATAAATATAAATTATTGTCAATCATTTGTGCAAGTTATATGGTTAACAAAAGCATTCAGGCGTTGGGAGTTTTTATTTAAAGTAAATGTGAAGGTATGTAATAAACTGATTTCCTTAATACGTCACTTCCGCTCAGTTTTGGCTGAATAATTATTTTTTTCAAATGCTGTAGTAAGTACGTCGTTCCACATTCTTTCAGTCGACAATGTGTAATCGCAATGGTGTTGTATTAATTTACGACAATGTTCAGCTGTACCTAATAATAACCCACCAGTTGTTGATCCAATATTAAGTCCTATATACGTCTGACACGTGTATGAGAGCATGTATTGTCTTTGAAGGTTTGTTTGTTTGTTATGAATTTCGCGCAAAGCTACACGAGGGCTATCTGCGCTAGCAGTCCCTAATTTAGCAGTGTAAGACTAGAGGGAAGGCAGCTAGTCATCACCACCCACCGCCAACTCTTGGGCTACTCTTTTACCAACGAATAGTGGGATTGACCGTCACATTATAACGCCCCCACGGCTGAAAGGGCGAGCATGTTTGGTTTGACGGGAATTCGAACCCGCGACCCGCAGATTGCGAGTCGAACGCCCTAACCACCTGGCCATACCGGGCCATTATTATTGTACAGGATGATAATATTAATATAAATTGTTTTTAACGTGTTCTGTTGTTGGCGGGCTCTTTTGGATTATTTAATGAAGATGATGTCCAAGTAACTATAAAGAATTGATTTATCTTTTGTCACCATCTACTGGTACTGTAGGCCCAAGTTCACAGATATAGGCTCCATCAATAGTTTTAGAGCTCAAGAGAGTTCCGTGGCCGAAAAAGTATGGGAAATGCTGCTCTACGCTATCGTATGGTGAAACTTTTTGCTCTTCTCTTATGCGCACCAGATAAGAGTCTGATGTGGTTTCTTTACATAACTCGTGAGGCAAAGGCTACTGATTGTTGGGGTTCATTCGTGTTGCTGTAGATGTGATATCTGAGGTAAAATCTGGTATTCCATACAGAAGAAGTAGGAAGTCTGTGCCAGTTTTCACCACATCGCGAATATTGATCTCGCACAATTTCTCTAAGCCAACATCTGACTTGAGAATCAGATTGACAGCTGTGACATTTCCTTTGCCATATGTACAGGTTACTGTGTCACATCTTATTAGGACATGAAGAGGCAAAGTATCCTTGCATTTGTTTCCAAATTTCTGAACTATGTCATTGATGTTGATTATTTTGCCGTCATGCCTCTTTATGGGAATTTATTCTGTGCTTACAAACAAAGCACACTAGCAGCACAAAAGTGTCTGTACCATCAGCAACCGCCTAAATGTTCTGTTTTTGTTGTTTTCTGATCATGAAGCGTGAGTAGATAATTGATATTCACATCAGCCTCATTATGGCAATGTTTGCACTGCTCCTCATGTATGAGCTGAAGTGAAAGGTACTCATGTTCTATGTTGCATAAGATCTTGTTTTGATCACTTTTAATGATGACCTCTGGTGGGCAGTGAAGAGTGTCTGGTGAGTCTATGTTGCTGTTCATGTGATTTTGTAGAGCCTGGCAAAGATGGCACATGTGGCCTCGAGAAAGATCTACAGATGATTTTAGCTCATACTAGAAAAGTTTTTGTAACTGAATATCTCTCTCTTGTGACAAGATGACGAGCACAGAACTTCTCTGTGTCATACAAATTTCGATTGCCCATTTGGGTCCATTTTTTGTGGCTTCCACTTTTGTGTGTTCCTTTTTGTCAGAGGAGAATGAAATCCTCTTAGCAATTTTCCTGAGAAGCCTGCAGCCATTTGCTGGCCTATTATGAATGCATTGTTTACATTGACTCTGATGCAATAGGGCCACTTAAAATACTGATGAGTTCCTCCACGGGGCGTGTGGTGAGAGGGTTTCTTGTCCCCATAAATAATGTTTCTGTCTGTAGCACCAGTCTTTTTTATTATTATTATTTTTCACCCTTCCCTGTGGCAATCAATTTCTGGGTCACTTTCATCAACTAGTTCCTCGTCATGCATCTTGTCATAAACAAATGACAGATCATTGCATAGATGGCGAGACAGAGCCCATTCAGAAACTTTCTCCTGGGAGAGAGTCTTACTCACTAGTTCACCATTAGCTATTCCATATTGTACACAGATTTGTTCTCTAAAGCGCTTCAAGAGGAAGTTATTCCATACCCTTCTGCTTCCACTACAGTAGTGGCAAACATTTTTTTTTTCCTTTCAGGAAAGCCATGTCTGGTAGTGAAGACGTCATGTCAAGAAGATGCCATATAACATATCATGCATAGCTACAGTGACCCTGCAGCAAGGAATTATGATAACATTCTTCTTAGGCCGTACAGATGGAGTAACCAGTCTTCCTCTTTCAGTTCTGAGAGACAAATTTGATTGAACTGTCTACCCAGAACCATCCTGTGTGAGGCACGAGCACCTTCCAGTGCCTTTTCTAAACCTTCAACAGTAATTTTCTCCGACTGTATAAAAAGTTTCAGGACTGACATAACCATCATCAAAACTCGAATTGCTTTGGGCCACGTCTTTGCATTCAGCATGAGGACATTATTAGTTAATTTCAAAGGTTAGCAACTGGGATCATCATGTTGGAGGTGGCTCACAGCTCTGTGACCTGCGATATCCAATGCATTTCAATTCTCGTTAAATGTGTCATTTGGATGAATAAGTTGGGATACATGTATTATGGAATGTTTGTGTATGAGATGGTCCGTTTTGTATTTTTTCTAACCAACTGCACAAATATACGTGAAGAAGGTTCTTGTTGAATGCAATAACTTTCTGTGTCCTTGCATCTCCGCGGCCCGGCATGGCCAGGTGGTTAGGGCGCTCGACTCTCAATATGAGGGTCGCGGGTTCGAATCCCCGTCCCACCAAACATGCTCGCCCTTTCAGCTTTACAATGTGACTGTAAATCCCACTATTCGTTGGTAAAAGAGTAGCCTAAGAATTGGCGGTGGGTAGTGATGACTAGCTGCCTTCCCTCTAGTCTTACACTGCTAAATTAGACGGCTAGCGCAGATAGGCCTCGTGTAGCTTTGCGCGAAATTCAAAACAAACAAAGATGCATCTCCGCCGTTAATTTGTGGAGCTATCTTTTCAAAATTGCAGAAACACTACTGTTTTTTCTGTATTGCTAAAGCTTTAACTGGATCTAGACCAGTGGTCGGCAACCTTTTTTGATCGCGGGTCAATTATTTTTTTTGAAAAACTTAGCATTGTGTTGGGTCAGTGATAATCATATAATTATTAATACCGGTACACGTATTTTAAATGTGTATGTTTATTTACAACTTTTGGCGGGTCATAGGTTGCCGACCACTGATCTAGACTTAAAGGAGGAGACACCGAATGTTAGTAGTTTTTCTAATAAACAATAAAACATTTTTAAGCCCTCTACTTATCTGTACACTAGCATATAGTTTAACACGCCTGTATGATTATTTATCAAGAGACTACATAATACAACAAACTGATTGACTTGGAAGCTGAAAATATTCTAACTGGAAATACGCATGCTTTGCCCTTACACTGATGACTATACAGTGATGCTTTTCACCATGCTTATACAAAGTACACAGTTTTATTTCTGGAACACACACAAACAAACTCGACCATACCAACTAGGCACTGATTGGAATTTTGAAACGAACACTTTTGAAGAACTCATTTCAGCAAAGAAAGCTTATTGGTAAGCACTTTTACACTTAGTCTCACTTTCAAGATTTGTCTACTGGACTAATAAATTAATTCGATAATATAAACAGCGTCTAAATTACAACTGTGTCTGTCATATCCTAGGCGACCTGATAATCCCTGGTATTGGCCTTATGACATTTGATATGGTAGATATGTGCAAATTTCACTACCTCTGATAAAGAAACTCAGCATAGATAACCCATTTGTTGCTCTGAGTTTACAACAAATAAACAAACAGATTAGCGACATGTCCTATTTAAATATCATTAGAATAATAAAGACACGCTTTGCAAACTTTGTTCAATGTCTGTCAAGTAAAATTAACGGAATATTCTGAAATAACGATGTATCGGCATAACCTCTAAACCAATTCGTCATCACATAGTGTCAAGGTTGTTCTTGAGTTGCAGCTTTTATTATCAATTATTATGACCTGTCATAGCATTATAATTATAGTTTAGGATAAATGTACTGGTGTAACTGATATTTAAGAAAAAAAATAGTTATTAATCAATATACTTTAGCCGATATAGATTGTTACATTAAATATTTTTTTGGATATGGTATGGCAATGAAGATGACATTCGTGTCACTTTAACAAACTTTATAGACTGGACAAATCAAGTACGTATATATGTAAAATATTAACTAACAAAATAGTGTTGCACTTGGTTTTAAGTGTGATCTATATGGAATAACGGAATACACATTTTTCATAAAGTATTATCTAGTTGTTTTCAAAATGCTTCTTTAGCCCAAACGTATAACGAATTTTCGTACATTTTTGGTTGATAAAAATACAAATATTTTTATCAACCCCACCCCAATATCCTAGTTACCTTTATTTTTGTAAATATCTGTTGTTCATGATTGTTTCTTTGTTCTGTTTAGATCCTGGGAGCCATTTGTTTGGGTTTAATAGCATATTACGGAAGTCACATCACTAGATACAGTATTTCGGGGTACATCGGCAGATCTGAAGAAGTTGCCCTCCTTCTGACATGTTTCGGATTTCTTGTAACCACCTTCCTTCTGTTGGTCTCCTGCTTCGCGTCGTTTGCCACCTCGTCTTTCCTGCCCAAGACACTTTTTGTAAGAATTTACATTTTAATTTTTTAAGTACTTATTAAATTTCTTAATATTTCAATTTTTATCAGTTTTATTTGGTATAGAATTTTTCATAATAAATACTATTACGTAAATAAAATTTAGCATATCTATTTTATTAAATTTGTTGTTTCATCCGATTTATTTAGTGTGCTTTTCTTTATGTTTAAATACAAATTCTTTTGATTTCTGGTTCTTTAATTAAAGACTTTTTATAATTTGCTGCTTTGATATATTATTCCTAAAATTAATTTTACATACCCGAATTTCTTCGTAATTTGTTCAACACTCCCTCGTGCCACTGCCCCACATTCGAGGGCTCAGTGGTAAGCTTAAGGGCTTAAAACTCTAAAATTCGGGGTTAAACCCTGTGGTAGGCATTGCTTAACGTTTGTACTTGCTAACATTAAAACATCCTACCAGCGTTTCTCGGGAATATGGAGAGGTAAAATTATCTTGTAGTATTGAGAACATCAAATCTATTCGTCGTTTACGTAGTCAAAAAAGTGGTACTTAATAGTTTATAAGTAGCAATTAAATAAGTACTCTATCACAAACGTTTGCTTTAGCAGTTACAGATTAACACTGTTTATTAGCTGAAGAGATGAGGTCATAACACGCCTCACTCTTGCTCTTTCTAGACTTAAAGGCCCGGCATGGCCAGGTGGTTACGGCGCTCGACTCGCAATCTGAGGGTCGCGGGTTCGAAT
>NW_013666491.1:342234-363268 GCF_000517525.1 Limulus polyphemus
CTATATTAATAAACGTCAAGAAATGTGTATATCTGTTCTTTATACGTTTCCACACTTCTTGATCAATCAGCACCAAACTTGACACGGTGATACAGGATGACACGAGGAAGGTTATTGGAGAAGAATTTGGACTCCTCCATCTAACTTAATACCTAATTTAGAAAAACCTACCAATGTTGTATATCCCTCAGCATTAGAATGAACTATGTAACCACTATTGATAGAATTCTTGAAAGCAGTATGTCTTTCTTTTCAGTATTGGTACCTTTATGTATTGTTATTGCACTTTTAATGTTTATTCTGTTAAGAAAAAACTACAGAGAATCCTGAATATCTGCGGCACTTGAAATTCTTTTAAGCAGGATTAGAGTAAATTCATGTATAAGACCTCCCCCACCCCCACCCCATGACCTTTCTCATTTCATCCAGTATCACTGTGACAAGTTTGGTGCTGATTGATCAAGAAATGTGGAAACGTATAAGGAACAGATACACACATTTATTGACGTTTATTAATATAGATTAGATGGGGGTCCAACACCTCTCATGACCTTCCCTATATCATCCTGTATCGCTGTATCAAATTATGTTGATTTGGTAGTTTTCCAAAGCTAGATATGAAATTAGATGGGGTTCAACTCCCTCCCCTTCATGACTTTCCTCATGCCATCCTGTATTACTGTGTTAAGTTGGTTCTTATTAATCAAGAAATATGAAAAAGTATAAGGAACAGATACACACACACACACACAGATATATTGACGCTTATTTATATAAATTAGATAGGGTCCGCCACTCCCTCATGACCTTCCTCATGTCATCCTGTATCACTGTGTCAAGTTGTACTGATTTTAAAGTTTTTCCGAAATTAAATATGAAATTAGATAGGGTCACACCCCCGGAGGTTCAACCCCCATTTTCTGTGGAACAAATTAGATTACGAAGGTTTCATTGACACTAAACCTGAGTACGCTGATTCATATCTTTATAGGTCTACTATCAGAGGGCCTGAAAGGTGCGACGGATGGGTAGTCCAACTAGTGATTACATAAATATGTTAATTATTTCTTTTATTTTCCACCAAAGATGAAATCGAAAAGAGAATTTGTGGAGTAGAGGTTGAGTGCATTCCTTGTTTGGCCGAACTCTCTGCTGTGACTAGTTTTAACTATTCAATGCTCATCAGCACAGCTTGGGTCAGCAAACTATATTTCAAATTGTTTCCATATTAACATAAAGTCTAACTTTGTATTAATGGTGTTCCTATACTGAAAATCTCAGTCCTATCAAAAACATCTATTAAGTGGATGATGTGTTGCTTTAACTACGAACATCAAAAGCTGAAAAAACGACATTATGTGAGATAAGCGGAGATCCTATCAATATGCTGATAACTACTATTACTTTATTTAAGGGTATATTAATGTAGCAAGACTTTGTTTTCAAACTAGCAGTGATTACTGTTAGAAGGAGCTTAAAGCCCATCTTTAAGACTTATTTGCGAATTGATTAAGAAAGTGAATTAAAACTAAGCTAATAGGTTTGCTTTAAATGAAAATCTCGGATATAGAAAGCGCTTTTTTTAACCATTTGACATCATTTGTTATCATAGTCTCTATAAATAACTTGGGAGCTCTTCTCTGAAACTTTCAACAGTTCAGTGTGTTTTAAGTTTGAGACCTAATTTAAGAGGACACAAATAATATAGAAACAAGGCATAGCTGGAATATTTATACGTACTTAACACTTGATGGCGTATACGACTTCACATGGCACCATGCCACAACGTTGTGATGTCTATAGCATTCAGTCTTTGGGCTACCATTTCATCCAGTAGTCGTTTCTGTTCTTGGTTAAAGAAGTTCTTCCAGTCTCCAACTTCTCCCTTTCTGAAGTAATTTAATGATATTTCTTTCTTTTCTGACTCCTCTCTCAGTAAAAGTTTGGATATATTGACTTTGTGGGCAGATTTCAAGCTAGAAAATTCCGTATTCTTTACAATTTTGTCCACCAGTTTTTTATCGTGTTTCACAGGTGTTTCGAGGAAGTCAGCAACTTCACAGACAACAGCCTCGTGATTAATTTTCATATCTTCATAACTTACAAAAAACACATTTGGGTCGCGTCGATGTTCAAACCATGAAAGTAAATGGTCAAAGTAATCGCCGTAGGGGATATTTCCTCTGTAAAAGTTCTCAAAAAAATCGTCAAAGTTCCCGTCAAATTTGTAAATTGACTTCATATTCTGAGCAAAGTGATAAAGAGAAACACAACAGTCATAAGGATTCCTAGTCACGTAGATGTATTTGGCTTTTAAACTGACTGGGGCAAGATGATAAGGCAAATGTATTCTCATCACACGAGGAGGTTCCAGATATTCAACCCCTTCAACACCTACAATGTCTAAAAATGGAGCAAGGCGGTGCACCATGTCATCAGCAGCTGGAAGAGGTTCTCCATTGTGGAGTATTTCCCAAACAATATATGTCATCCACGTTGTACCGCTGCGTGGATAGGTTACAACAAAAATGTCTTCTGCTCTTGGTTTCATGGTTGATATGGATTTCACGTGTTCTAGTTGCATATTCGGCAGCATGGGTAGTCCAAGACAATCATCAGTTACAATTTTCTCATAATCGTTTCCTCTTTCCATCGCTGAAAAGAAGGTGTTGAACAAATATGAAAATATATAAAAAAAATCATCAAGAATTCGTACAAAGACAAAATAAAGTTAAATTCCCTGCCTAGTCTGTTTACGTTTTTAGAGTCCCCACTTTGTAGGCTTCAAAATATAATCTTTACATTTTGATTCAATTTGTTTCTGTACTTTTTGACGATCCATATTCCCCTTTTTAAATTAACAATCTTTAATTATCTTGTTATCAATATGCATTGGGCGAGAAATGTTTTTTAAAGATAAAACAGTTATAAGTAGTACATTTTCTTCATAATCATTGTTTTAGTATTCTAGCATGAGTAAACAGATAATGTACGTATAGTATAAGATAATAACATTTCATAATAATGAAAGCACGACAGGCGTATGGCCCATCGATGAGGGTCGGTCTAGTTTTTAGATTACGAATCAAAATAACCAAAGTCTCTTGCGGTTTTTGAAGGTTTCATAGCCAAACAGATAAAAGAAAAAGAAGTTGTTAATAATATATAGAGATTATACAAGGATATCATTAAAACACACTAAAAATTCCCGGATCTTAACTTTTGTTTCTTGTCTCTGTTACTCTTTGTTTCGTCTTTATAATCAATTCCGCTATTATTAATGATAAACTAACAATGTCGTCTTCTGTCTGGAATTTTTTAAAACTCAAATACTGAAACGAAAATGAACAAATAGGTGACCAACCTTCTCTAACGCGTAATTAAGTCATTTTTACCTCTAATACATTAGACGGCGCTGTGATATAATACTTCAATGACATGATCAACGACTAGTGTTGGTCATGTGTAAGCTGTTACTTTCTTCGAAAGTTTTCAAGTTGTACCTTCTAGAGCTTACTATAACAATGAAACATACAACGTAACCTCACTATACCAATGAAACATAAAATGTAACTGCATGTAGAAACTAGAGAAAATCCCCCAGAAAATATTTACTGTTAACTGGCAATTTCAGTCTATTTTGATGCCGTGAGTACATAAGATTTGATTAAAACCAAGGACAGTTAATGCGCATGACAAACTTATATGACCTTCTATTTTTACATTAACCTCTGTTTTCTTTTCGACTTGCTATCAAGTTCATATTATAACAATTTTTTACACAGACTCATTATTTTGGACCAAAAAACTCAATTTAACTTCGGTCACTCGAAAACCCACCGAAATATATATGGTGGTGGGGAAGAAGTAAGTGTTGGCTCTGCTCTATTGAAGATGGACAGTACTGACCTCATTGTTCAAACACCTTTGTGTGAATCATCTTTTCTGTTTTTTATTTATTTTCATATTAAGTACTAATTATATTTCTTGGAAAGCACTAGTAGAAGCCAGCTATATGTGTGAAAATGAATCCAAAGTGAGTAAAAGAAAAATCGCAAGATATTTCACCTTTTCACATATATGACGTAACCGTAACGATACGATATCACTGAAACATCCACGTGTTTCATAAACTTGACTATTTTAATATGTAATTATACAGAATGTTAATTACTAGGCTTTTTTAGCGGTTTCTTTTACTGCGGGTTCATCTCACTCGAACAGCCCCCCCAGTGGCACAACAACGGTATGCCTGCGGACTTACAACGCTAGACACCAGGTTTCGATACCCATGGTGGGCAGAGCATAGATAGCTCATTGTGTAACTTTGTGCTTATCTACAAACAAATAGTCTTGGTAAATATTTAGATCATTTCAAGAATTAATTTTTGTTTGTTTGAATTTATGCACAAAGCTACACAATGGGCTATCTGTGCTCTTCCCACCACTGGTATGAAAACCCGCTTTCTAGCGTTGTAAGTCCGCGGACATACCGCTGTGCCACTGGGGGGCTCAACAATTAAGCTTGTGTCCATTTTTGTTTATAGCAAATAAAATACAAGAGGATAGCATCGACTTTTATTACGATATTTCTGATTTATTCTAAAACTTTAATAATAGGTACGATATTCTTCTAAAGAAAATAGAATCATCACTAGACTAAAATATAATCTTACGATTGATTCGTTTAGCGTCAACTGAAGTCTAGATTAGTGAAAATCCTCGTTTCATTGGATGATTTGATTTTAGAGAACTGAGCATCTTTTATTGTTTTATCTATATGAACAAAGTTTCATCCGAATCACTGAACCGCAAAATTACTTAACTTATAACATATAATTAAGTATTTAGAACCTTACACACACACACACACACGAAAGACAAACATGAGAAATAACATGACATGCAAGTAAAGAATCTAAGAAACTGTACTGTAGATTTGTAGAAGCTGAATATATACTCAAAACGGTAATATTAATATATTATTCAAATTTTGCGCGTAGTCCGTTATAACTAACTTTATAGGCATCCAAGATTTTACCAGGCAGTTCTGAAGTTCAAACAATTTGAGGTTTGTCTATTTTGAAGATCGAAGAAGTCAATCTTAGGCTGCAAACCCGTCAATATATACCAGGTGCTGGGAAAACACTGTCACATTAAAATCACTGCTGAGTGTTTTGCGTTTCGCTGAACTTAGAAAATACAAACATGCATAAAATGAAGAAAGGGAAACTTATTGTCTAATGTTGATTCAGCTGGTGTTCAGTAATGTTCTAACTGGATAGAAAACGTTGATATCTCTACATAAATTTCTATCTTCTTTTATTTGACAAGTCCATATATTTTTTCTCTATATATATTTTTTCTCTCATTATAAAATGATCGCTTTTCTTTCCAGTCCTGTACATATGATGTTATTTTGCACATAGATCACTTCACTACTTGACAATAAAGTTTAATGAACTGACTTTTTACACTTGTAAATAAAATATTCCCACTTTCGAAAAGGTAAAAAACTTCTTATAATTAGTAAAAAACATTAATAAGTAGTAAATATTAAATATTTGTAAAACGCTTGTTTTGTGTTTTCGAATGGCAGATACATAAAGAATAATTTTCTATTCTATGTTTGAATATGCCGCCACTCCACTTTCTTCATATCGAGAAAAAAAACGTTAGTTATATAAAACTTCTGTCAGATTGTTTCAAAACTATGATAATGTGTATATTTTGACATTTCTGTTAGTGCTCTGTAACATTTTTTCAAATATATTTTAATATTGTAATGATCCAAACACTTCCCAAATTAACGTATTTTTTACCTCAAGAACTGCAAAAATGACTTACAATAATTTCACGTTAGTTGAAATCCATTAAACATCAACATTTCATTTTAAGATGATTGAAAGTAATTTGGATTTCGTTCTTAAAACTACGACGAAATGATTTGAGTGTAATCTTTAATATCGTTATTTACAGGAATAAGTTTTTTTCTGCTTAGATCCTTTGTAGATAATAACATTTTTATAAATAATTATCTCATTGGGACTATGCCCTGGGCACAGCAGCATTTTTTGATTTCCTACTTGAAAAACGCATCTCATGCTAGAGCCACAACAGCTGCGAAGAAATGACCAGACGAATTCGTTTCTTAGGAATGGAATATTTCTTCGTGAGCTGGACAACAGAGAAGTGCCACATGTACACACAAATGTGGGATAAATGTGTTATTTATTTCATTGAGGAATCCAACTACAGACGAATCTGGTAAGCTAATAAAACTAAACAGTGGAAACAAAAACGTGCTTCCAGAAGAATCTAAGAAAGAAAAGAAACACACATGCACACATGAATTTTGTCCCCCCCCCCTCACAAATTGATCGAGAAATATAGTAAACGTTTCAATTGCGTATTTGCACATTCACGCTGGTACTGCAAACAAGTATTTTTGATATGGTAACAGATATTAGTGTTTATTTATCTACCCGAAATTGCAACCAGTAGCTATCTACTGTTTTTTTTTATTAAATCGGTTGTTCTTAGAAAAAGGTACGTTAATACTTCATCTAATGAAGAACAATCACGTTAAGTCATAAAAGTTTCCCAAATTAATTTTTTTTTGTGAAAAAAAAAGAAATTTTACGAATGGTAAGGCAGTTGTTTAGAACCCCCTAAAACACGATTAAATCACATATTTTAGTATGTCAGTTTCTTAGGAACGTGTTTGTGTGTAGATGTATGTACGTCAGCTGCTATTGTGACTCATGCCCTATAGGTAGTATAAAACACAATACAAAAATATAACCTTGGTTCTTAAAGTAACAACTTTAAAAATTAGAGGAGTTTCCATATATAGTATTCAAACAATTAGACTCGAGAAATATTCAAATTCGTGGACATGTCAAGAATAACAAGTACCATGGTTCGTTCACGAACAAACAAATAAAGAATCCACAGCCTGAACAATGCTGGCAGAAGTGTGATTATGGAAACTTATATAAATATATTAGTGCCGTCTGTTGTATGTCCACGGAACTACTTCACAGGGTGTGGATGGATCTTCACCAAAATTGGTATGGCGGTTTATTAGGTCCATGCGGAGGTACATACAAAGTTTCAGTTTCGCATTTTGCGGTTTTCATGGCCGTTTTTGCGATTTTTACCACTACTTCGCCCCCTGTAGATGGATCTTCGCTAAATTTGGCATGAAGGTTTGTTGGGTTCATGAGGAGATACATGTAAAGTTGCGGTTTCACATTTTATATTTTGCAGTTTTTATGGGCGTTTTTACAGTTACATATAGGGGAAGCAACTTTTTATGTTCTGAGATAACCTTTCATTAATCATGAACTTATATAACTTCCGTCCGGGGGACAGGTATTCCAGCTAGTAATGAAATATATCGTTAAAGTTATTCTGAGTCGTCTAACTTAGTGGAGAACAGGATGCTGTATTGGTTATGTACAGGATTTTAATGATCCGTTTAAAATGTGTTATTAATGAAGCACGAATTGAGCGCGTCTTTTGATATGACATTGGAGTTAGAGTATAACAAAAATAAAACCTTAATTGAACATTACAGCAGCGTAAAATGTCAGCTTTATCAAGAAGAAATAAATATTTGGGTACAAAGTGATGTTTATAGTTGAGAATGCCAGTATTTTGAACAGAAAAATAGCGTTATAATATGCAATGGAAACATTTTCAGCTATAATTAAACGTTAAAATTTTACAGTTAAGAGTAGTTAAGTCTTTGTAATATAGAAATATATCTTAATTACTCTACATTTACCACAGTACATTAAATATGTGGTTGAAGATCTGTGTTTTTACACCTGCTACTTACTGGTAATATTGTTTTCACTCTTTTCTCTCTGTATGTGTGTGTGTGCATGCGCGAAAATAGTATAACTCGAAAGTTTCTGATTTTGACAAATTTGATTTCCAGGTTAAATGTCTTCCCAAAATCAACTGATTACATTTTGGTAAATGAAGGCCAACCATTTTTAGTTCTAATTATAGTAAATTTTGATTTTTAAAAACGGTCAAAACTTGAGAACAAATTGAAAGAGAAAGATACTGGCACCTACGCCAACTTTTATTAGGATTTTTTGGTGTACATTTTAGTTAGAAAACAATGGGAGGTGGTGTTGCACTCTATGAATGTTTGTGTAGTTATTACAATTTTTTTTAAAATGTATAAAATTTTATATACCGATGTTTGATCTGTATGTTAAATTGTTTACCAGTTTTTTGTGATCCACAGTTTATAAATTGAAGATTCTAGCATTAGCAACAATTTTCTAGAAATAATCCTACTTGCATGAGGAAAATAATTTCCTTATTAGGCTCCAATGAGTATTCAAGAATTGCAAACATATAATTCAATATAAATAATTAGTTTTGCTGCCAAAAACTAATTA
The DNA here is from genome assembly GCF_000517525.1 of Limulus polyphemus. NCBI lineage: Eukaryota > Metazoa > Arthropoda > Merostomata > Xiphosura > Limulidae > Limulus > Limulus polyphemus. Next base: position 350,658 of record NW_013666491.1, read on the forward strand.
TCAAGACATGTTTGTATAATGATAGGTAATTCTTCTAGTAAAGCATATTTAAGAAAGTGGTACAAAACGAAATTTAACAGGAGTTCGTTTTGGAACAATGTTTACATGCCACTTTGTTTTCCAAATTTAGCAGGAGTTCATCTTGGAACAATGTATACATGCCACTTTGTTTTTCAAATTTAGCAGGAGTTCGTTTTGGAACAATGTTTACATGCCACTTTGTTTTTCAAATTTAGCAGGAGTTCATCTTGGAACAATGTATACATGCCACTTTGTTTTCCAAATCAAAGCGTTTTGTTCATAAAAGAAAACGAGTCCGAGAAGTATTAAAGTCAAATATTAGTAAATATTCCACAATTTTAATGTGTTTCCTAGGGCATAAGCTTATTGGTGAAAAGTATTATTTTCTGTGTTTCAACAAGATTATCTCGTGGTCCCCAAGAGGCTTCATAACACTAATCCTGATACTGAATTACTACTCTCTTCAACAGTTTTATACATTTTTCCTGCATTGGCAAATATATTAACTCAAAAATGGTACAAAATGAAATTTAATATGGACTTCGCCTATATATTTTGCTGTCGATTATTTCTGAAGTGAGCGCATATAAAACTTTTCAAATACCAATGCAATGATCGTCTTGATTATTGCAATGTTTTTTTTTATTATGTGCGTGTAGCATATTGTCTCCTGTGAATTTTTTGCAAAACAAAAAAATTATTTGTGTATACACAAAGTTATGTTGAACGTTGACACCGCACAGAACTTATCACTTGAACACAGATTGAAACCAACCTGCATTTATTGTAGTAAACCATACACATGTGAAAGATGTCGTCAAGCCTACATAAGAAGACTGTTGAGAGATAGAGGTTAAACTACTTTGCACTTCTATAACATACGAAATTTCAAAGTCCATTTGGTAACACGAGAAACACTAAGCTAACACCAAAATAGGTCACAACCGTTCATTTACCTCGCACACGTACTCTATTTCACAACCACATGAAAACACAAAAATCACTTAGCTGGACTTGCAGGTTGTTTTTCTTGCGCATGTATTAAAAGAAAAGCGTGGTAAACTCCAATTATTTGACGACTTATATAGTTTAAAAAGCTAAACAAATAATTCAAACGGAATTAATTTTGAGGTATTTCAACCCAGCATTTTTCTTAGTAAAAAACCTGTTAATGCACTTTAAACAAAATCAAGAAATCCTCACATGAAAAATCTAATAACTAGAATTTTTGGAGAGTTATACAAAACTTACTTTAATGAAGAAAATTGGTAGTAACTATATTATGTCATTCACTTCACGAAGATAACCTTAGGTTTTCCTTGTTCTAATATTTAAAACTTATATTTCTTTTATACAAGTTATAGTTCAAAAGAGATTGGCGGTTTCTATTATAATGGCGATCGATGCGAGATGTCGTTTTTGTAGAACCCCCCCCCCCCCAACTCCCACTCTTCAAGCCCTACTATACGAAACTAGGTTTAAGAAAACAAAAGTATTAGATTTATTTCTGTATAAAGTATAATAAAAATTCATAATGGCATCAATAAAAACTGCGTCTGAAAAAGTCAGTCAGTTAAATTTAACTAAACTATCGAACATTAGTCGGTATGTTAACATTAAGACACAATTTGTACTTATGAAGCAACCTGGTACGATGTAGTTAACGTTAAGACGCAATTCAGTTTTTACAAACAGAAATTGGTATGATAACGTTTAAAACAATTGAAACTTAAACTTTTGCCTGAATTATGTATTTATGTATTTACCATTTTGACTTTTATATGAATTAGAATGAAATAACATAAACTTACTTTTGGATAACCAACAACAGTACCACTTGAGGAACTAATCAGGTCTGACAAGTATATTTCGTCCTAATAAAACAGATGTGCTAAGATCATGTGACAACACTATTATTTGGAGTTAGTTAACTTTAACCTTTACCATAAAACATTGCCTGCAAACTTGTATTTTAACCATCCTGGGACTCGGATAGTGTCTGAGAAGTGCTTGATATCAGTAATTCGATAAGCATCACTTCGTTTCATTCTCATAAACATTCGAGAATGTTGTTTTCATTGTTTTTATGTGTGGTATCTCCCGCCTTAATGGCGACTGTCATGAACGGTTCCTTTTATTATGAATTTAAAACGACTTCGTTTTAGAAGTACCGAATCTAAACAGTAACTTTAGATCACGGGCTAACGTTTTTTAAAAGGGAGTTTGCGATGGGGGGTAAACAAATTGTTAATAAATGGGTACGGGATGTGATCTTGCTTCCTTTCACTGTTGTAAATTTTGACAAGATTTTTTTTCAGCAAATTTATGCAATGGCTATCCACAACTGGGAATCGAACCCCAAATTCTAGTGTTGTAATTCGCTAAATTTTCCACTGAACCACAGGGGGGACGAATTTTGATAAAATTTATAAGCTCCTGGTGACAGCTGAGAGCATTTCATTGAATTTATTTACACGCATTGTTGAAACTTGAACTCGATACCAATATCTGTTAGTTGATGAAAAAAAAACGTATTAAAATTTATTAGTAAAGTAGTTAATCAAATATTAAAGTATAAGGTTTGGCTATTGTTTTACCTTAATTATTCGTAATTTCAAAAAGAAATAAGAGGGAACCCCCAATAGCCGTGGCACTTGAAATTATTTTAGGTAGAATTAGAGCAAAATGATCTTATTTTCCTTTTTATTTGCTATATTTTTGTGCACCAACAATACCAAGCTTGGGGCGCGCGTATACCCGATTCGATCTTATTACTCATCAGGATCTCTACCAGCCTACCCTCAAATTGAAATTATTTTAGGCAAGAATGAGTAACTTAATCTACGAGACCTTGGGCGTGGTCAAATAAATCAGTCGAAAAGGTTTGACCTCTTGAGGTAAAAACCGTAATTAGATCTCAAATCGGTTGCCCCCAGTGGCAAAGCGGTATGTCTGCGGGCTTACAACGCTAGAAACCGGGTTTCGATACCCCTGGTGGGCAGAGCACAGATAGCCCATTGTGTAGCTTTGTGCTTAATTACAAACAAACAAACTCAAATCAATCAAGAGATGACGGAGCTATGAACTAAAAGTTTGTACTTGAAAACTCAGAGCCATTCCATGAGCTGATATGCCGCGGCTAAGAAAGAGAAATTGCCTTCCGAATACGAAATAATACTTATTTTGTTCTGAAAATAACATTTTTATGGAAGTAAACAAGTATTCTTAGAGTATCTCTTCTTTGAAGTGACAAATATCCGTTTAAAGGTAAAGTTACAAGCTTAACTGTATGGTGTCAAGCAGACAGAAATGAAAATCATAATGTTACTGTCCCTTTAGATAGACATCTGATGCGTACTAGGAACTGATAGAAAATCAAAACACGTAATCTTAGAAAATACGAATCATAAGGGGTAGCTAAAAATTTTCATTCAGGCATGGTTATTCCAGCAGTTCTCAATCTGTTTGTCAGAGCGCTTCATCCATGAAGTTGTATAATTACGGAAAATAATGTATAGATCCCATTGTTCTATACAAAATTATTTAGGGTGACCAATCAGTTTATTTATTAGACAGTGTATTGTTTGTTTTTTAAAGTTAAGTACAAAGCTACACAATGGGCCATCTGTGCTTTGCCCACCACGAGTATCGAAATCCGGGTTCTAGCGTTGTAAGTCCGTAGACATGCCGCTGTGCCACTGGGGGGTAGACAGTGTATGGAACATGCTAACTTTTTATTAGCTTCTCTTAATTGCTTCCTCTGACTGTATTCCGGATTATAAGTTTAATATCTCTGTCTGTATGAAACGTAAAAGGAATGTTCCGTAAGTTTAACTTCAAATATAAGCCAAAGGCTTAAACGGTGTGGAAATTATAAAAGCCTAAGAAACAGATTGAACCTTTGTTTTCAGTTTGTTTAAAAGGTCTAATCACATGTTAGTTCTAAATTTTTAATTTTTAAAATTAAAGAAATTCTCTTCCTCCTTAAGCTCTTTGTTACAGTTGGTATAAAGGAACGCTGTAACTTTACTATGTGTGTGTTTCGTATAGTAAAACCACATCGGGCTATCTGCTGTGTCTACCGAGAGGAATCGAACCCCTAATTTTAGCGTTATAAATCCGTAGACTTACCGCTGTCCCAGCGGGGGACTTTTACTATGAGCATTTCGGTGTTTAAACTGCACTATAAATTGTGTTAAATAAGCCCAGGCAGAAAATATTGCCTTATTGGATACAAGTTCGTCTCTAAAATACATTACAAAGTTTTTTGTAGTCTAAGATTCCTTTTATTCTGAAATAAGTATTTAAGAAAACTTTAACCAGGTACTTAGATAGATGCTATTTTAACAGCATGAAATAGAATACGATAGTGTTAATTTTTTATATTTTTTCTTCGGTGTAATAAATATGTTGAAAGATATTTTACGCATGTTCATTCAAAAAAAAAATTGGCTTAGTTGCTTAATCGGCATTGAAGTTACTTTAATCTATATACAAAAAATGTGTGGTTACTAATGACTAAAGATTGAGTTTTTACATTATAAGTTATTGCCTAAGGAATTTTTATTTTCATATTTTACTTTGAAGAGACGTTGGATAAGGCATCAAATAAATTTCACAGATAACCACACTTTACTGTGAAACAGTAATGAAATTACGTAAGCTAAAATAGTAAATGAAATGGAACAAAAAAACTGGTTTAATTAAGCTGATCAGTTAAATTTGAAAGTTTATGTGTGGTTAAAAACACTATACAGATAAATGAATTTTTCACTCTCCTGTTTGACAAAATGAAGTATAATTTTTGGTGTTAAATACATATTGATACAGTTTAACACATTTACATGGAAATGACATTTCTTAAAGTTTTCAGAGGCGTATATCACAAACTTGGTATTTTTTATAAATTTTAGTTAAAGTTCCGGGCACAATATTTGTTCTTAATTTCTTGAATTGTAGTTGGAAAACAGTAAATCCGTTATGACCCCTAAAAACACAGCACTAAGGGCGTTGCCTCTATAATCAGTACCATTCGAACCTGTCTCAGTGACGGGTTGGAATGACCCACACTTGATCCTGAGAAGCCACCTCCTGGATTACCACGTGGGCGCGCTGTCCATATTCTGGTCACCTGGTTATGATTTTTTACAATTACAGACAACACTAAAGCTTCTTGGGCTGGGGTTTCTCAAGCCTTTGGGAGTTTCTGTTCAGAGGACTATGAAGAAAGTCCAGTCCTATTGTGGCTCATCGTTATTTATGCCCTCTGTTGTCCAGTCGAACAGAGTGAATCATCTCAAATGTTGTGATTATATTTCAATCTTACGTTATTATAGTATTTATTTCAGTTTTGTTGTATTTATTAATTTCAGTTTCTTTTCAATTATTCTTCGTTATATTATTCAAGTTTCTTATTGGTTAATAACTGTATAGGCTTACATTACGTCCTTGTTCATTTATAAAATACTGCTAAATCTGCTCATCTCCTTCTTCACAGTCACTTATCTCTTTTACAGCTGTTAATAGCTGCCAGCTCTTATAATCTCTTCGTATTTATGAGATATTCATACTTGTCTTTATGCACGTGATCTCTAATCAGAGCATCACAATACTACTGACGTGCAAAAAGTGACATAATTTGCTATTTTAACATGTGAATTGTGTAAATATGGTGTGTATACATATGAACATTTGACAGAGCTTTAGATTAACAGGAAAATCACACGATATATGCAAGAAATTATAAATAAGCCTGTTTAGTATATATATATATATATATGTTGAGAAACAAAATAAACTTAATACGAAATAAAATAAAAATGCTTGTGTAGGTAAACATTTATTAATTAGATTTTAGATAATAAATTTCTGGGTTTTATCTATATAAGTAGATAGAAGGTTATTACTTTCATTTCCACCCAAGTTACAGTTCATCTATATAAATAAAGATAATTCAGGAAAGTCTGCTATTTCTCCAAGGGAAGAAATAAAAAGATAAAGAACGTCCACGCTTAAGTGTCTAGACATGTTCATCTTAGAGTAGGTTTTTAATACTTCAGCGAGAATTATGTCTAAATCTAATTGTCGTATAAAATGGCAGGAAATTATGGTAGCATGACAGGAATCTATTAGAAGGATGATATGACGTCCAAATATCCCTTGGCAATCCAAGAATCGGTGGAATGCGTTTTTTTCTCAGTATATCTTGATTTTCTCTGCGCTAAGATGCTGATTTATTATGCTGGTGTAACACAAAGATTTTCTCCACAGGGGAATTTTACCAAAGTATATATTTTTCTCGAGGAGGAATGATAAGGGGTTGAAATCCCCAGGAATATCCGTTCTGTGGTAGGCCATCGAGAGAGAGGGAGCAAAAAGTATAGAAACTTTTTAGATGATCTATGACGCTGTTTTTCGGAATGGTATTTGATATTTTATTTTTGTAATTTCAAACTTAGCTAAGGAAGACAGTAGTAGCTGTGACTTTACTGGGATAGTACTACTTAACAGAGACGTGCAGCTGCGTTCCACATCGCTGATACTTAATAACAACTCTCTACAATATGAAAACATACAAGTCATAGACAAAATCATGTTGCACAATAGAGAAACCACATCAAGTAAAGCTTACGATATTGTACATCTCCAATCATGGTTGAAAAAACAAACAAAAAACTTGACCTCAGGGATACAGTTTTGTTGTTGTTAAGCGAAAGCAACATAATAAGATATCTGCTTTGGCACTGCGGTTATCGAAACCCAATGTTTAGCATTATAGAGGGATACCAATTAGTATGCTACAACATCTGTTCAGCCTTAGACTCATCTATAATTAATTTTTCATACGTAATATAATACAGATGAATAGAAGAACATAAATACAGGTGAAAGTCGAAATTTTGCCATAAGTTTAATTACCTTAAAATAATATCTCAACATATGCTGCTAAACAGCACAGGAAAGTTGTTACAAATCGGTAAAGTTATTATATTGTTTTTATTATAGAAGGTAAATAACTGTGGATTAGATCTATCACTAGTGCATCAGCTGAAAATTAGACCCAAGAACCTTTTACACCAAATCAGTGATGATTCAGCATTATTCCCAGCCGTTCACTGTTTGAACCTTTTACACCAAATTGGTGATGATTCAGCATTATTCCCAGCCGTTCACTGTTTGAACTTTTTACACCAAATCAGTGATGATTCAGCATTATTCCCAGCCGTTCATTGTTTGAACCTTTTACACCAAATCGGTGATGACTCGGTAATATTCCCAGCCGTTCGCTTTTTGAACCTTTACACCAAATCAGTGATGATTCAGCATTATTCCCAGCCGTTCACTGTTTGAACCTTTTACACCAAATCGGTGATGACTCGGTAATATTTCCAGCCGTTCACTGTTTGAACCTTTTACACCAAATCAGTGATAATTCAGCATTATTCCTAACGGTTCACTGATTGAAACCTTTACAAACGAACTATTATCATCTAATTTTATTAATCAATGACTGATGTTCATAATAAAATATTTTCAACCTTAACCCACTTTAGTGATGAACTCATTATCTTTCATTTTAGAATTAAAATGACACTTGCCGTAGACTGTTTTTGTTGTTTAATCATAGAAAAAGGTCACAAAACAACGCCTCTTTTATATAAAGTGTAAGACCTAACCTGAAGGACATTGGGACATAAAGCATTAAGAATGTTGAGAAATAAGTAACATGTAGCTTTATTGGATGTCTTAGTTGAATATATAGAATCATTTATCTTAAGAATTTTGTTCTTTTTATTTCTGCCAAGTTATCAATAAATCTGCAGGTGTGTTTAAAAATGTATGTGCTTAAACTGGTTGTTATAAATCTACGAACTGTCATGATTAGTAGCCTATTAGTCCTAGATAATCATCTAAGTTTTAATTATTAATTAGTTAATAATTTCTTATAAACACGAATGGTCATTTAGTTGTAACCTAATAATTATAACTGGGATGCTGCTGTCTTTTGAGGAGTCCTAGTGAGGACCTATTATACCATGTAAAAATAGCAGATGCATTTTAGACCCATTTAATCTTATTTTAAATATAAACTCCCACTTAAAAATCACAATCTCTAACTAATTTGGCAGCATAAACCTCTTTAGTTGAACATTCTTAGAGAAAGAAAACAGTTATAACCTTTATAACTAAATACGATTTGTATTCTTACACGTAGTATAAAATTGTTGTACCAGTTTTCAGGTAATATTAATTTTTCTTAGAAAAATCTTTTTTGCTCTAAAACTACGTAAAATTTATTATTTTTTAAAAGAAAATGTGGTTTCTGTAAGCAAAATTTCAATATTCAGTTCTAATTTGATTAAATCGACACAAATTACTGATTTGGTATTTTTGTTTTAGATCGATACGTTTGTGTTTTTAACTTGGTGCCCCCCAGACAGCCCATTGTGTAACTTTAATGCTTAATTACAAACAAATAAATAAAATTTCAATTTGAGAAATGAACTATTTTATATTTATATTTTAGATAAGAATTATTGCATCTGTGTACTATATTTAGTACTGAAGAGCGTCATTTGCTCTAATATATACATATGATATTTACTAAAAATTTTAACAATTTAAATATCATGAGGTAATGATCTAAATCTAGGTTTAAGTAAAGTAATGAAACTGCCATGTTGACTAGACTGATTAGAAAGTTTTTGAAATTGTGTTCAAATCAACCCTGGTGGGAAAGTGCAGCACTATTTTGTATTATCTTATTTCTAAAAGCCTTGAAGAGCTAAAATAGTTTTTACTTATGTTTCACATAAAAGTTTTATATCAATAAAATTATTATATAAATATAAATCTAAGTATGCTTTAATTAAAGCACGTATTTATTCATAATACCTGGCCACAGTGCTCAGAAAACATAGTTATTCCATACGAATAACACCGCAGATCTATCTGCAATAAAATATAAATGGTAGTGTCAAGACAAGTTTAAATTGATGCATCTTTTCTAATACAACACTGACAAGTCGTTTTTCGTAGTATAAGCTTACTTGGAAGGTAACAACGTATAGCTTTAGCGAGATAATAGCAAACCTCAGGAATCAACTTACTTAATATTCAACAGATGTTTCCTAGGGTTGCTAAGAAGCAGTTATGTTGCCATAACCCATGTTTTCTAATGCATATTTATCACACGTCGTAAAAGGAATACTTTCGCCTTCAGCATACACAGTACTGCTTTTTACCTAAGAGTATTATGTAGTTATCCTAAGATAAGTTATTGATACACGTACAAATTACTTAATACCTGTGATTTGCTTACATAATCTTGTAAAATGACTATTTATAAAAGAAAAGAGACGAATAAGTACAAACATTACAGAACTGGCCTTTCTTACACGCTTTTATGGAGATTACTGCTTTATTAGAATACTTCTTTGCCAGGTTATGCATGTAACAGTTAAAGTGCATTGTTATAATAATATCAAGTTGTTGTTTTTACATGTAAAACGTTATTAAAATGCATTTTTGTATAACTTAGAAAAATACACCCCACATCAATACTCCATTTTCACCTGTTGCAAAATGTAAAGAAGCCACAAGGGTTCCAAAGCTTCATGGAGCTGTTGCAAAACCTTGACTCGCCGATCTATATCAAATAACGGGTGTCAAGAATCGTCTTATCCAATAACACATTTCCACTGGCCAACAGTCCAATCCTGGTGGTTTTTGCACCACCGTGTGTGCACTTTCTGTTGGAAGCTGAGGTTAGTGGTTTTCGGACGAGATAAAAGCCACTTTCACGTTATTCTTGTTGAAGAGGACTGTCCTGGTCCATGGTTCATGTCATCTGTTAATTGCTGTACCGTTGAATGTGTTTGTTTGTTTTGAATTTCGCGCAAAGCTACACGAGGGCTATCTGCGCTAGCCGTCCCTAATTTAGCAGTGTAAAACTAGAGGGAAAGCAGCAAGTCATCACCACCCACCGCCAACTCTTGGGCTACTCTTTTACCAACGAATAGTGGGATTGACCGTCACATTATAACGCCTCCACGGCTGAAATGGCGAGCATGTTTGATGGGACGGTGATTCGAAACCGCGACTCTCAAATTGCGAGTCGAGTGCCCTAACCACCTGGCCATGCCGGGCCACGATATTCTGATCTTTGAACTCTAAACTATAAGGACCATGCGTGTCGAGCTCGGATTAGAAGGTCAGGGGTTCGAGCCCGCGATATGAAATTCCACTGAATACGCTCCAAACATTTAGCTGCGAGCATGATATAAAAATGACAGTCAATACCGCTATTCGGTTGCGAGTATCCTTTTAGACAGAGGGTGTTACTGACTGATTGCCTTTCAGGGAAAGCTCAAAGTATGTTAAAAGGAATATGAGTACACGGGGAAAGCTCAAAGTATGTGAAAAGGAATATGAATACACGGGGAAGCTCTAAGTATGTTAAAAGGAATATGAGTACACAGTGAAAGATCGAAATATGTTAAAAGGGATATGAATACACGGGGAAAGCTCGAAGTACGTTGCTAGTGCAAGTTTATGTGTTATGAAATGGAGTGGACATCATGTTCAATAAAAACAAAAGAAACGTTTGCCATTTTTATATTAAAAACAAAAGTAAAGAAAGTGTTGTTATATATTGGATTCGAATTATACCCAGAGAAACCTAATAACTGTTATCAAAGCAATATACTAATCTAAACACTTACATCAAAAGTTCAGGGAATGGGAATCAAATTAATTACAAATATTCAAACAAAATGAAAGCGAGTAAGTTTGGTTTGTTTTGTATTTCGCGCAAAGCTACACAAGGGTTTGTTTGTTTGTTTTGTATTTCGCGCAAAGCTACACGCGGGCTATCTACGCTAGCCGTCCCTAATTTGATAGTGAAAGACCAGAGGGAAGGCAGCTAGTCATCACCGCCCACCGCCAACTCTTCGGCTACTCTTTTATCATCGAATAGTGGGATTGACCGTCACATTGTACCGTCCCCACGGATGAAAAGGCGAGCATGTTTGGTGGGATGGGGGATTCGAATCCGCGACCCTCAGATTGCGATTCAAGCGCCCTAACCACCTGGCCATGCCGGGCCCATAAAACGAGTAAGAACAGAAGCTGAAGATGAATAAGTAATGGAATAGAATTAAATGCAATCTTAATGATTCTCCATGCCGCAATAACACGATATAATTTAAGACAAAGGTAAAATAAAAGATCCACGTGATCTCCTAGGTTTAGCTGATTTTTAAGTTTCAAACGGCATTGGAAGTGAAGTCAGCTTTGCCATTTGAGCTTATTACATTCGGGAAAATCGAAAGAACGAGATTTGTATCTTCCTATATGATTGTTGAGTCGGTAACCTTCCAAGGTCAACTTAGGGGTAATCAAAGCTAAACACACTAAGAGAAGGACAGAGCGGTCTAGATAAACAACAATTAATTGTACAAGCGACAAACCCAAGTTCGCAGACAGAGTTTATATTTCAAACCAAAATCAAACAAACACATACATTTTGTGAGGAATCAAGTTTGAAATAAGACAAAGGTGTGGTTTGTGAAATAAACATAAGACATTGTGATATACATAGTGATTCCAATATATATATTTTTTATCATTCTTACATTTACTTGATGATTTATAAATATTTAATTCGAATGAAATCTTCCAAATTTGTTAAAGTATCCTGAAATATGTTACAATGCTTGCATGTTATAAGATACAGTATTGCGTTTTAATAACGGATTAATGGCCCGTACTTGGCCTTGTTGTTACATATGCGAACATGTATATAACGGCGTCACTAGATAATTAATTTATGGCACAGTAAATTTATAACTCATCTGTTACTTTTGGTTTGCTTTCGGCGTCTTCGTAAGGAAACATTACAAAGAGTCTTCCGATATTTTACAGAGATATATGTTTATTAGCATGTTCAATTTGAAAAGATAACTGTGCCACAAACTGGCTAAAGGACCATGTCAGTGACTCCAAGGTCCAGGCATAGCTGACCATAATTATTACTGCTAATCAAAGGACACGGGGAAAGCTCGAAGTATGTTAAAAGGAATATGAGTACAACTCATATTCCTTTTCACATACTTCGAGCTTTCCCCGTGTATTCATATCCCTTTTAACATATTTCGACCTTTCCCTGTGTACTCATATTCCTTTTAACATACTTCGAGCTTTCCCTGGGTACTAATATTCCTTTTCAAATACTTTGAGCTTTCCCTGTGTACTCATATTCCTTTTAACATACTTAGAGCTTCCCTGTGTACTCATATTCCTTTTAACATACTTTGAGCTTTCCCTGTGTACTCATATTCCTTTTCACATACTTCGAGCTTTCCCCGTGTATTCATATCCCTTTTAACATATTTCGAACTTTCCCTGTGTACTCATATTCCTTTTAACATACTTAGAGCTTTCCCCGTGTATTCATACCCCTTTTAACATATTTCGATCTTTCACTGTGTACTCATATTCCTTTTAACATACTTTGAGCTTCCCTGTGTACTCATATTCCTTTTAACATACTTAGAGCTTCCCTGTGTACTCATATTCCTTTTAACATA
>NW_013666491.1:364197-394412 GCF_000517525.1 Limulus polyphemus
GAGGGCTTAAACCACCTGGCCATGCCGGACCACCGTTGAATGCTTAGTGGTCTTTGTTACCCTTGATCTATCCCTAACAGTTTTTCCATCCACAGATTTTTCCTACTTGCTGATTTTTATTGAGATTTCTGTCTCGACACATTTAATTGCCGGTTTACTAATCAATTAGTGAGTGAGTTCAAGAAACGAATAAATGTAGAGGTTTCTAATTTCTGGCCAGGCAATATAGTTTAAGTTCCTCTGTCTGACCTCCTCGTGCTCTTCAAACCTCTAACTTAGAGGGCATGATGCGACCATTTAGAGAGAGGATCTAATCCGCGCCATAAAAACGAAATTGTTACGAAAAAATAAATGTACTGCTAGAAAGAAAAGTGTATAATCAATATTGTCGAAAGAGAATTATAAATATCAAGCTATAAATAAAGGTTCGCAAGTTTAAAATGTCATGCATATTAATAACGGTGCGCATGTTAAAAATGTCATGCATATTACTTACTTTAGTGATAAATTATGAAAATTTAGTTTAAACTTGAGCATATTTTCCCTTTGTATCATGCACTTCATTGGAGCGATTTCAAATTCATAGTTTTCAATATATTTAAATCTGAAAATTATAACTCGTGATAGAAATGTACACAGGGTGTACGAAAGGGCTGAAACCATAGGTAATTTTCAGCTTTTCTTAATTTCAGATACGTGACTATTTATGGCGCTATCAAAGCATGAGAAGGTCGAGTTAATCCTGTTGTGTGGCAGAGAAGGTTGATTCCAGCGGTAGCATTTTTAATACACGGCATTCTTAGAGAAAGAGATAAGAGAAAGATCAAAGACACCGAACATATGAAACAACGAATTCGCGACGAGTGTCGGACCATTGACAATAACATGAATATACTTCGCATGTTCAAAAAGAATGGAAATACTGCCTTCAAACTAGTTTCCAATTACAAGGACAGAATGTGGAACACGTTCTGTAAAATGCGTTGAAGTTCCTATGGTTACAAACGTTTCGGACATCCTGTAGATGAATTCTTGTAAAAATTTACAGGAAACTTTTTTGATGTTGAATTTGCAGTGAGTTTTGAAACCCTTGTTAAAAATAAAACTTATTATTAAAATGATCAATTCTCTTAAAAAAACAAGAACAAATTTTAGGTAAATGTACAGAAGTTGAAGTAGAAAGTACAAGCGTATTGGACAATGAACTAAATTCGGTCTGTGATTATTACAATCAAACTCAGAGTAAGGGATGTGGGGAAGTTATAGAAATTTTGATGAAATTAAACAGTCTCTAAATCAAATAATGGTGATTTATTGAGAAACCTAAGAGCATAGAAACTCTGTTATCTATTACCTTTGACAAGAAGATTTACAAGATAAACAAGCATTAATCCAGCATATCAATAGCATATCAACAGAAGAGCAAATTTTAAAAGGGACTAGAAATAGAAAATTAGAATGATGAAGTTGTTGAACCATTTACAAGTTAGAGCAGAGTTCGCATAATTAAGATTGTAGAAATTGACAAAGTATTTAGAAAGAATGGATTTAGTAGTCAACTATGTGATAAGAATAATTATGAAAAAAAATGTAAATGCACTCGAAACTATTTTGGAGGAAGCCAGATTTAAAACTGATCCATGCAAGCTGTGTTCAGACTACGCGACAGCAAATTCGGTTACAGTTTAAAACTAGAGCAAAACCTGTTTGAACAAATGTAATTTTTCATATTGTCAATGATTTAAACTCTTTCATGGAAATTAGAAATAGAGGGCTCTTGCTGTTTCCAAAATTTACAATTTTCTTTAAAACATTGTTATCTTCATTTTGAAAAATACGAAAAAGTTAAGATAAAATTAATGTACTGCCAGCAAGAAAAGCGTGTAATCAATTTTATAGAAAGAGAATAATAAAATTCAATCTCGAAACAACAGTTTTCGAGTTAAAAATACCACGAATATTACTACCGTTAGTGATAATCTATGAAACGTCTATCTGGAACAGACACTACTGTGATAAAAAAAGTCTTCATACGCGTGTCATTTTTGGGCTCCAAGACATCCAGTTATAAAACTATCTAAACTACAAGGGATTTCTTTCCCGAAAGATGATCGTTTAGACACAAGTCGATTTCGATAATTATTGTCTGAATGAAAAGCACTATCAATAAGGAAATTTTATAAAGAGAGAGAAGATAACAGAAGAATGTACAAAAGACTAAAACAACAACTAATATGGAAAACAACAGAATATCTAGAAGCTTCAAATCTAAGTAGCATTTAGCTTAATTCAAGTGACATACATTTATTGAAAATAATTTCAACTTTTGCTTTAAATAATAACCTTAATAAAAAAACTGAAGCATAACCTTAATGAATTTAGTAGACACGTAAGGCTTAGTGATGATTTTCTGAGGTTATTTCGGTTTGTTTTGTAGTGTTACTATTACAATTTACCTCGTACGAGCCTCTAATTCATTACATAACATATTATCATTTCTAATAGCCTGAAGCTGAATTAAATGATAATTTAGATTTAGAAATTAAATAAATGTCGATATGTAACCCATTTATGATATTTGTTAATAAGATTGATACACGTACTTTTTTAATACAAACATATTTTAATATAGAAACAATAACAGTTCTAATGATCTATGTAAAAACATTTTACAAACTTACAAGCAATATTTAGTACTCTAACTGGCTTGGAACTTCCTTGATATCCTATTGATGGGGCCCGGCATGGCCAGGTGGTTAGGGCGCTCGACTCGCAATCTGAGGGTCGAGGGTTCAGATTCCCGTCCCACTAAACATGCTCGTCCTTTCAGCCGTGGGGGCGTTATTATGTGACGGACAATCCCACTGTTCGTTGGTAAAAAGAGTAGCCCAAGAGTTGGCGGTGGGTGGTGATGACTAGCTGCCTTCCCTCTAGTCTTACACTGCTAAATTAGGGACGGCTAGCGTAGATAGTCCTCATGTAGCTTTGCACAAAATTCAAAACAAACAAACAAATAAACCTATCGATGGTCCACAATGAACGAATTTATTTGGAGTAGATGTAGATACAATTCACTTAACAGGGAGCTAGCTAACTCTGTGTTCTTTGCCGGCCACACGCCGATTTGTCCACTGATTTGTTCCTGGTCAAATATTTGAAGTTCCCGATTAATAAGCGTTATAACAATCACAGCTATAGTTTCCAAAGTTTATAGTACACCAACTATAGCAAACCAATAATATATGCTGTCTTTTGGCGCGTCGCGTTGGTTATATTTATAGGCATGAGGAGAATTTCTCGAAATTTCACTTTACAAAACAATATAAACGATACACCAGCGTTTACGTACGCACTTATATTGTTGATTCTTACAGTCGAAAATTTCTACAATTTTAGTGAATAGGCGGGAATTTCGCAATACAGACTTAACAGTATAAGTTATTTACACTTCTATGTATAAATTTAACTTAAACAAACATCAGTATTAAAATAGATAGTAAATGCGCCACAGTAGTTAAGCGTAAAGCTACACAATTGGCTAACTGTGCTGTGCTCATCACGGGTATTTAAATCCGAATTTTAGCGTTATAAATCCGGAGAAATACCTCTGAATCACTGGGGTGCTGTTTAGTTTTGGATACTCCCATTAATATACAAAAATATTATCTACGCTAGCCGTCCTTATTTTGAACTGATAGGCTAGAGGGAAAGCAGCTAGTCAACAGAAACTTCCGCCATATCTTGGAATAACCTAATCTAATAATGGGATTTGCACGTCACTCTTATAATGCACCAACAATCTCAAATACGGAGTGCGACTTTTTTTAGTGGCAACAGGACGTGGACTATAGGCCCTTGGATTTATAGGCTTTCACACTAACTACTAGGTCAGGCCCAGTTCAAGAGGTGAATTCAGTGGACGAACCTATTGTAAAACCGAAATCTAATTTCGATCCACTAAAATGAAGTAGAAATAAACAATAGGCATTTTATATGAAAAGATGCAGGATTGTTTTATCTACAAAAATATATAAATAAAATCAAAATAAAGATAACATCATGAATGGAGAAAAACAAATTCTTGTTACTTTAAGAAGCGATATTGAGATTGTCATGCAAAAACGTAAAAAATATTGTTATATGGGCAACTGATATTATAAGGAAATGGGTTTTGAGCCTTTTGATTTCGTTTGTTTGTCGTTAAGCTCAAAACTACACAACGGGCTGTCTGTACTGTGCCCAACACGGATATTAAAATCTAATTTTGGCGTCGTAAGTTTGTTTGTAGTTAAGCACAAATCTCCACGAAGGACTATCTATGCTCTGCCCACCACGGGTATCAAAACCCGCTTTCTAGCGTTTTAAGTCCGCAGACATTCCGTTGTGCCACTGGAGGGACAACGTCGCAAGCCCTGAGGCGTATCGTTAAGCCACTGGAGGCCTTTGGGTCTGGAATAAATTTTAAGAACAGAAACCGGAAGAGAAAAATATGATATTTGGTAAAGTGGATAAAAAACTGATAGACTTTATGGATAAGCTTAGGAATCATTTAATGAATAAAGAATTAGAATATGTTTTGTATAATAAATAAATTAGACATCTCTACGTTTTACCAAAGTTACACAAAAATGAGAATTTACAAGAATTATTGAATAAAGAATGTCATAACCGTCTTTGCTTAGAACGTCAGGACGCTCAATTGTACGAGATAATAATAAGATTATTGAACTTCTACCATTTCTGACAAACATTTAGATTTTTATGTTGTTTAATTCTTTCCTGAAAAACGAAAAAATGTCACATATTACTTGAAGAAATATCCTTACTCTGAAAACGTAATTACTAGAAGGTTCAAGATTGCTGAGGAAAGGCTTAAAACTCAAAACTGTAAATAAAACTGCAACTTACAATCTTACAGAACTTCAAGCTCAAGTTCTGAAAAAAAAAAAAAAGACTGCAAATTTATCTTACCTGGTAAACATCCTAAACATTTATACAGATTAGATACTAGAAAAATACATCTATAATCAACGAAGGAATTTACCTCTGGTAACTGAGTATTTGTCACTTCTGTCGGGCCCTGGCATGGCCAGGTGGTTAGCGCGCTCGACTCGCAATCTGCGGGTTCGAATCCCCATCACACCAAACATGTACGCCCTTTCAGCCGTGGGGGCGTTATAATATGACAGTCAATCCCACTATTCGTTGGTAAAAGAGTAGCCCAAGAGTTGGCGGTGGGTGGTGATGAGTAGCTGCCTTCCCTCTAGCCTTACACTGCTAAATTAGGAACGGCTAGCGCAGATAGCCCTCGTGTAGCTTTGTGCGAAATTTACAACAAACAAATAAATAAACAAGACTTGTGTCGGAAGGGTTACATTAGGAAAGAAAAATGTATTTATTGTTCTATTAGTGAGACCATTTTTATATTATTGCTCAATATAATTATAATTCAAATTTTTTTTAACACTTACTTACTTACTAAGAAATGTGCTATGTCATGAGATTTGTGTTGGGAAGACAGAAAATTTAATATTTACATAAATATCATAAACGTAATCCTACATTTATCCCTCTTAAATTCGGTAAGTTTTCTTTTTTCAGTGGTTTCCCGTTTTGCTTCTGTAATAAAAAATAATATAAGTGTTTAGTTCACCCTTTCCTTTTTTGTTTTAATATTAAGCTATATGCCATATAGAAATATGTAGGATGATTTTATTATGGTTCTGAAGCAGGCATTTTTTTCATATTTTGGGCTATATTTTTTACATGAGAGAAATGTGTGTTCTTTGTTTATCGTGCATTCTGTTGGATATACTTTCACATTCTTAGCGGACTACCATATTCACATATCAAATGTATCATCACAATTTAAAAATATTGGTTGATTGTTTTTGGATTTAGAGAAAAGTCACATTAGGCTCTATATACTGTGTTTACTGTGGGGAGTCGAACCTTCGACTATAGTGCTGTAATTCCGTAAACTTACCAATTTGAAAAAAAAGAACAAAACAAATTATCTTCCTATTACTCATTATGAACAAATTGGTCACTCCAGTTTTTGACACCATGACCTTAAATATAGAACCAATTAGATGTTACAGACAACATTTCACAAAGTTTTTTTTAGGATGCCTATGGTTTACAATAGTTTCAACGCTGGCACTTTCTTATTTTAAGACTTTTCATCGAAAGATCCATTGCACAGCGATGTTGTTTTTCATCATGAAATCTGGAATATATATATATATATATGTTTAGAATAATATTTCTCTATAATGTATGCTAATTTTTTTAATACAGTCAAACTGTATGAAAAATATATATACATGCTAATATTTATGCATACTTTGCTTCAACTAAATAATTAAAGTAACAAACAGAAACTGTGCTTTCTAAGTAAAGAGAGTCGAATTGTTAGATGACTAATGTTCACCGTAGTAATAAACATGGTAGTTATTTGAAAAAAATGAAATCAAAAAGATTACGTGAGAAACTCAAACTTTATCTAAATTTCGGGAAAATGCAGCAATTTGAATACTACCCTAAACTTAAAATATAACATTTTCTTGTTTGAGAATGAATTTACTTTTAATGGCGTTCACTTGTTTACTGTACTTAACTACATATTTTATATAGTTTATAAATTAAAGTGTCAACATTATTTATTTGATTGAAATAATATAAGCGATTACATTTAACTAATTTGTTCTTAAGCTGTTACGAAAAATAGAGATGGAAAAATGCGCTGTTTATTTTAAGCCTAGGTTAACTTTCCTGTTTGTTTTAAACCTAAGTTAAATGTCCTGTTTACTTTAGACCTAGGTTAAATACCCCATTTGTTTTAAACCTAAGTTAGATATCCTGTTTATTTTAAAACTACGTTAAATGTCCTATTTATTTTAAACTAGGTTAAATGTCACAATTTTTTCAAACTTAGGTTAAATGTTCTTTTTACTTTGAATCTAGGTTAAATGTTCTGTTTATTTGCAGCCTAGGTTAAATGTTGTGTTTATTTTAAAACTAGGTTACATGTTCCATTTATTTTAAACTAGGTTAAATGTCCCATTTGTTTTAAACCTAGGTTAAATGTTCTGTTTACTTTGAATCTAGATTGAATGTCCTGTTTATTTTAAGCCTAGGTTAAATGCTCTGTTTGTTTTAAACCTAGGTTATCTTTTCTGGATATTTAGTAAAGAATCAGCAGTTTTGGAATGTATGTAAATCATAAACCGTACCTTTTTAAGGTTATAACTGCTTTTGTCATTTTTGTTCTTACATCGTTTAAACCTAGGTTAAATGTTCTGTTTACTTTGAATCTAGGATAAATGTTCTGTTTATTTTAAGCCTAGGTTAAATGTCCTGTTTGTTTCAAAACCTAGGATAAACGTTCTGTTTGTTTCAAACCTAGGTAAATGTTCTGTTTGTTTCAAACCTAGGTAAATGTTCTGTTTGTTTTAAGCCTAGGTTAAATGTCCTGTTTGTTTCAAAACCTAGGATAAACGTTCTGTTTGTTTCAAACCTAGGATAAACGTTCTGTTTGTTTCAAACCTAGGTAAATGTTCTGTTTGTTTCAAACCTAGGTAAATGTTCTGTTTATTTCAAACCTAGGATAAATGTTCTGTTTGTTTCAAACCTAGGTAAATGTTCTGTTTGTTTTAAACCTATGTTATCTTTTCTGGATATTTAGTAAAGAATCAACAGTGTTGGAATTGATGTAAATCATAAACCGAACTTTTTAGGGTTATATGCTGTTTTTGGCATTTTTGTTCTTACATCTTTTAAATGTAATTTATTGAAATATTTAGTGAATCGTGATTACAAAACTGTTACTTACTCTCTGTTACACGAAGAAACAAATTTTATTAAGCAATGTTAATGCACAGTAGAAGTATCAGTGAAATTTTGAAGAAACATTTAAAGTTGGATGTGTAGAAGAAACATTTATAGCAATGTTACATCAAGTATGATAATAATCATAATTAAATGTGTGTTTAAATTGCCTTTGTGAGTAAACATCTGTTTTGCACTAAATATTTCATTTCTAAGACTTAGCGGTCACTTGTTATCTGATATAAACTGACGTGTCCTGACTGTGCTGAGGAAGTAGAGCCTACATCGTACGTGACTGTCTACTCGTGTAAAAGAACACGCTAGAAAACCGAATAATTCATCAAGCTTTACACGTGCTTTGAAAAAAATGCAATTTTACTATTGCAACTGGCAACTCTGTGATAATTAGAGGGGTTGAGGGTGGGCAACAAGTAAGGATTCGAAAGTGTTTAACTAAAGCTTATTTTCTGTGATAATTAGAGGGGTTGAGGATGGGCAACAAGTAAGGATTCGAAAGTGTTTAACTAAAGCTTATTTTCTGTGATAATTAGAGGGGTTGAGGATGGGCAACAAGTAAGGATTCGAAAGTGTTTAACTAAAGCTTATTTTCTGTGATAATTAGAGGGGTTGAGGATGGGCAACAAGTAAGGATTCGAGAGTTCCAACTGAAGCTCATTTAAACTCGCGGAATTCAACGCTTCTCCTTAGATTATTTTAGAAAAATATAGAGGTTGCTGTATTATGTAATCAGATGAACTAAACGAAGTTTTGTTGTTAGAATAAAGTAAAATTATCAATCTAATTTTGTTGTATAGTTGATGATAAGGAACTAAAAGTAGAATTACTTCATTAAATTACGTGTAAGAAATGGGAGTATAATCAATAAATCTAGACCACTTAGTTGTTACATTATATAACATCGTGAAACTACGCTTACTACCCATCACCATAATAAGTCGTGACAAGATAAAGAAAGGTACTTTTTTGCTTTATTATTTTTTGTGTTAGAAATTTCAATTACAACAGTAATGAGGAATTCTTATTTTTATCATTTTGTTTAATGGTTAAGTCTATTTTTGTTGTTTGCTTAAACAATATTTACTTACAATCTGGTGCAATAGAATTGTTTCTAACTGCCATTAATATTCATTGTATGTTAACAATCTGGTGCATTAGATGTGTTTTTAACTGCCATTAATATTCATTGTATGTTAACAATCTGGTATAATAGATGTGTTTTTAACTGCCATTAATATTCATTGTATGTTAACAATCTGGTATGATAGATGTGTTTTTAACCGCCATTAATATTCATTGTATGTTAACAATCTGGTATAATAGATGTGTTTTTAACTGCCATTAATATTCATTGTATGTTAACAATCTGGTATAATAGATGTGTTTTTAACTGCCATTAATATTCATTGTATGTTAACAATCTGGTATAATAGATGTGTTTTTAACTGCCATTAATATTCATTGTATGTTAACAATCTGGTATAATAGATGTGTTTTTAACTGTCATTAATATTCATTGTATGTTAACAATCTGGTATAATAGATGTGTTTTTTACTGTCATTAATGTTAATTTTCTATTATATTCTTCAAAATAAGTATCGAACAATTAGCTAATTGATCATTGTTAATAGTCAGTCAAGTTCCACTTTAAACTGGAATTTTAGCCGCGGCATAGCGGTTGATAGAATGGTTGATTTTTTTTTCAAATACAAACTTTTAGCTCATAGCTCCGTCATCTCTTGACCAATTTGAGATCTAGTTACAGTTTGGACTCAGAAGGTCAAACCCTTTCGATTGATGTATTTGACCACACCCAAGATCTCATAGATTAATTTACTCTAATCCTGCCTAAAATAATTTCAATTTGAAGGTAAACTGGTAGAGATCCTGAGGAGTAATAAAAGAGAATCGGATATACGCGCGCCCCACGCTTGGTATTGCTGACGCACAGAAATATAGCTAATAAAAAGGGGGAAAAGGGTTTCATAGATAAATTTACTCTAATCCTGCCTAAAAGAATTTTAAGGCCGTGGCTACTGAATATTCCCTCTTGTTTTCTGTCAAATTTACCAACCAGGAAAACAGTTGCACCAATAACAGTAAAATAATCCCCCCCCCAAACTCTTCTGGCTTGATGATGATCCCCTAAAACAAAAGTTGTAAATCAAATACTCATTTCCTCAGATGTTGAGTCCGGGTGGGCACATGCTGAGCTATTCTATCATCCTTAAACATGTGCAGCATGTTGAGTCCGGGTGGGCACATGCTGAGCTATTCTATAATCCTTAAACATGTGTAGCATTGTTGTTTTATCAGCATCGTCCAGACAAAGGAATAAAAGCTTCAGAAAATGAGGACTGCCCCTCATGAAGATAGTTTTTATTCCTCTGGATAATGGTGTTAAAACAACACTACTGCACACGTTTAAGTATGATAGAATGGCTCAGCATGTGCCCACGTGACATCCAAGATCTGAGGAAATGAGTATAAAAAACATGCGATTTACGACTTCTGATTTACAGGGTCATCATCAAGTCAGAAAAGTTTGGATGGATTATTTTCCTGCTATTGATGCATTTAACAGAGAAAGATTTCCAGAGTCTAAAATGGAACTTGACAGCTTGTTAAATGATGAGCAGTTAGCTAATTATTCATTTTCTTTTATTAACTAAATAAATAATTTTGTAATGGTAACGCATCACTTGTAAATGAATTCTTTAAACTATAGGAGGATTACTCTACGCACGCACACACAAATCTCATTAGGCTGAGGGATGAAACAAAAAAGTTCAGCTTAAGCTTGTTTTGTTTTTTTGTTCATCTCCCTTACTCAGAATCGATTGTAACTTTATATCTGTTGGTTTGGATTAGTGCAACCAGTATATATATATTTACCGTGAATAAAAGCCCAAGTTTTAATAAAGTTGGCTGACAGTAAATGTGAAAACGATTAAAACGTAAAACAAATTTATGAACTATATATATCCTGCCGTTGTTGCGGTTCAACTGGGTAAAGGATAGTGTAAAACAACTAACACACCATGAGTTTAATGAAATCCAGCCGCAACGTGGCTCTGCCGAGGTAGTAATTAAAATCCCATTTTTCATTATGTATTTCATCAACACAGATACTAAGCCTAACGCAAAGCCTGTATTAGCATGCACTTTTCGTAGACATCCACTGCTACGCTGTTTTCCAAGCTGACAGCTTCAACGTCTAAACTTGGTTCTTTTAGTACGATCGATGAGCTACAATGAAGAACCACTAAGAGTTGACTTCACCCAGGATTCCACAAGCTTTAACTGGATGTGCTATAACAGAAGAACAGTGAAAGTTATCGATCTTTGTGACAATAATTTGTCTCATTCTTGTATACACATTGATGTTGTTTCGATGATTGGGTAAAGAAGAAGAAACGAGGAATGATGCTAGTTTGAATATCAAGTTGACGTTCTTATTAGCAAGATAATATTAATACTTTAAACTTATAATTGTACATCTAAAAATGGAAGAAAATGTTGTTTTAAAGAACTACACGTAACGTGGCAAATCACCAATTAAAAGTACGAGAAATATATATAAGTAAACCATATTAATTTACTATATTATATATATATATAACTTATGTACATTATCGTTATAATGAAAGGTCACCTAATTCAGTAATAACTTTGAAGATTTTGATTTAGTAAGATATTTTAATTTTTACATTCTCAGACTTGAAAATACTGCGTTGTTTGCTTTTACTTCTATGTGTTCGTGCTTTTCTTTACACAATAAAGATTTTTTATACAAAGATCAGACCTAACTCTGAGCCTGTCTAATGAAGAAAAACATCTACTAGTCTGCAGCAGCTGTCGGTGTATTAGAGATGGAAAACACTGTATAAACAAACGGACACGAAACTCCATTAAAATAAATCGCATTTTTTGTTCGTTATTACAGCATGGAGAGAACATGAAAACAATGACAAGAATAAGACCAAATAAGACAGAATACTTCTCGTATTTGACAAGCTACTTTCCACAACTGATGTTAAAGAAAACAGAATACTTCCCACGTTTGATGATAAAAATTTTTGAGGAAAGCTACACATAAGGATATCTGCGCATTGACGTCCTTAATTCTGAACTAGCAAAATACAGGAAAGTCTACTAGCCAACCACACTGACCACCAACTATTGAGCTACTCTTATTCCACTGAAGTTTTTAGCAGCTACAGGACGCAAACCTTCAATTCTCAGTTTCATAGTCCGGACACGCGAACTCTCTTTCGTCATTCAAATTGGCAGCCACATCAAAGATTTTCAGTTACAACTAAATTCTGTTTTCTTGTTTCACAAGGATATCGAATTCTTGTGCAACCTTACTCTTCAGTAATATATAAGCTAAAACATGAAACAAACAGCCGAATAATTAAGAACTTAAAACGTTTTAAAACCACATGTAAAAGCAAATATTTATACATTAATAAAGGCAAAAGGTTTTGCCTTTTAAAACAGTAATAAAACAAACGTCTGTAAAACAATAACTTATAACTCAAATAAACTTATCGAAGACAACGGATGAAAGAGCAGTAAAATAGTAGTAAGTTAGAACGAACAGGTCCCCAAGAGGACCCAGAGATGATTAGTAATAGTTTCAAGCACTGTCGAGAGCTGGCTACAGGATTTATTACATAAGACGCAGGGTAAGATGGCTATCAAATGTAATCCCTAAATAACGATTGCAAGAGCAAAGTGGCGAACCTGAAAGTAGTCTTGTGAGAGGTAATTTGAAGTGTTGGAGAAACAACACATTCGCATTTGAGAGGGAAAAGAGGAAATTCCAGTCAGAGGCCCAAGCATCTAAACTAATTAAACTGTGTGAAGAGAATAACAGATAATTCCAACATCTCTCCCTTACCATCAGATAGCAACATCATTAGCATGAATGTCAGAGAAGTGATTTCATGTCAAGGTATGTGCTACATCATATAATATAATATTAGACATATTGTACTGAGTCTAGATTCACTTGTTGAAAGGTGGATGATCGGCTATCTTCTATTTTGACACAGAAAATATTTCCACCTAAAAAAAATAATATATAATCAATGTTAGACATACCTCTTGTTTCCAAGACAATTATTTTTTATAGCAATCTATCAATCCAGACAGTGTAAAAAAATGGATTCAATATCTAAGAAAACAGTAATTGCGAAAGTTTTATTTGCAATGGTGATGGAAATTGGTTCTTGATGATTAGATAAGCAGCTTAAAGCACTATTTCCCTTCCAAAGAGAAATTTGACTGGGAAAGAGATCCCAAAAGTATTCCAAGGAACAGTTAAGATGCTTATTGACCACAAAGTTAAGGGTTTTCGTTATACTGGATAAAAATTAGACTGGACGATGTCATGTTAGATGAGGAAGAATAGAAATGAAATTCTCATGTTTTCACAAAGGTTAACAGCAGCCAGTAATTCGGCTGTCATTGAACAAGTTCAAGACGATAGTGCGAGAGAGATTGATTAGGTGGAGTAAAAGGGTTAAGTAATAGAATGACTGTCATGTGTCATATATCGTTGGTGAAGGACAGTGCCAAGATTAGGCGTGGTAAAAGGGATTTTTAAAGGATCATTAGCTAGTTCTTCGGGAGGTAGTGGTGTAACGTGTATCAAGAGAAGAGTTAGTGCATGCAATTACCTTCTTGGAGAAGAATTTTGAAAAAAGCTGAAACAGCTTTTCATTTTTCTTTAGCAGTAATTATGAAATTTCATGAACCAAGCTATGTTTGAAGTTGAAGGAAAAATGACGATAATTCAAAAAGACATTGAGAAACGGGAGTGTATTTTGTAAGAATAAAGCAGAATGAACTCCAGCTTGCCAATTTTTGAGAATGAATGTAACATTTAATTTTAGCACAGGAAATCCTGCAGTTATTCAGATTTCTCTGACTGAAGCGTTGTGTTAGGTGACGGTAGGCAATGTGATGTAAAGAAATGAGCTTCTAGTATTTAAGATTCCACCAGGGGACTCGTATATGAAATTGTTGAGGAAAATAGGGGTTGAGAAGACAGATAAGCAGACTGACCCAGCATCTCAATGAAAGCATCAACAAAAGCACTCTCAGGAATAGTGAAAGAATAGGCAGAATCCGGCTCAGAAGGATACTTGCCCAATATGAGTTTGAAGATATTGCAAGTGGGAGTTGTCAAAACAGGAAGAGCTAAATCAAACAAGACCAAGATGAGAGTTGGAAAAATGTCCAATACCTATACTATTGATTGCCACTCTCCTTGTTCATTTGCCATCAAGCAACTGGAGACAATTATTAAATGCAGCACAGAAAGCTTGCCACCATGTGAATCCGATTCAGTGAGAGTTCCACGATGAAGAATAAGTAATCCATTATTTAAAAGAAAAAGGTCTAATATCTGACTACTGACATCAGTGTGATGAGAACTGTAAAGTAGTTATGAGTTATGAACTCCCACAAATGAAAATTGATAGAAACAAGATAATTAAAACTAAATTTGGCACGTGGGTTATAAACATGTAAAAGTAATTTCCGTATCATCCACAAGAGAAAAAGGAAGGTCCTGTCTGACAAGACAACACTGTCTTCTGTGACCTGAAGATTGTCTATCGACCCAATAAACTGCATAACTAGGGAACGTACAAGTTGAGTGAGAGTGAAGCCAGGATCTATAAATGCATACATAACACGCAACTGGTTACTATCTACAAAATTATTTAATCTACTCTAATCATTCCAACGTAATATGTTAAATGACATTGCCATTGAGAAGCTGTAATATTGTGGAAATATTCAGGAACATTGACATTGCCATTGAGGAGCTGTAATATTGTGGAAATATTCAGGAACAGAGTCAGCATAATGAACTTATTTATTAGCTACCCAATAAATAAATTTGATGTTCTCAGAGTGTTTGGAGGCTTAAAGAACACCAGTAACAAAAAATAATGTTATATATATATATATATATTGTTAATTCGATGGCATAAAATTGAATAATAGTACTTATACGTTCATTTTTACTTCATTTTGCTGAGAATAGGACTGTATTGGTGAACTTTTATTTCTTTTTACAGAAATCTTCGAAAATTGCCGAGATTTAATGAGGCAAGTCTGTAATTGCCATGTGACATCACAGGTGTGAAATAAAACAAGGAAGCCATTGGATCAACCCCATATTTGTGAATCTATACGCAATACTGTTTAGTATAATTCGGAATATACTTCGTAAACATTAAAAGTATGTTGTACACAGAAAATTGTTTTTAATAAAGTATTTCTACAAAAGATTTATCTATGGATTTCCGAAACCTTTCATGAGTAATCTTAGTGAAATGTGATTTTCATGCTAAGAATAAAAATAATTCTTTTCATTTCACAGTTTTCATATTTCACTTGCCTAACCTCTAGAATCTCTTAAACTTTCCATTTCACTATACATTGTTGATTATGCTACAATTAGTATTAAGGTAGAGATAATAAGATATAAAATAAAGGAGTTACAAAAAAAAACATTTCTGATATTCATTTAAAAATATATAAAATAAAATGATTAGTACCTTTTTTGTCTTCTTTGATTGCGTAATTTATTTCAGTTTTTCAAAATAATTTCATAGTTTCAACTGTTAACAATTACATGCTCCCTGGTGGCTCAATGGTAAGTTTGATGGCTTTTTACTGAAAAAATCAGGTGTCTATACCTGCAGAGAACAGATAATCCATTATGTAGCTTCATGCTTAACAATAAACAAAATATAACCCTTTCACATATGTTGTATTTTAATTTTATGGTTTTATTGCCTGTCTTTGGACCAAAAGAGTGGTTTTCTCCTCTATCAAAAGTAATAAAATCACAGTGGGAGTCCATTAGCGGTTTTACGTATACACTACATGATCTTTGCATAAGCCTAATATTTTCTCGTAAATTTGGGTCTCCAAAAATGGTCCCCAGTTGCTGAGTGGTAAGTCTACAAGCTTATGACGCTAACATTCGGGTTTCGATACCCATGGTGAGCAGAACACAGACAACCCTTTGTGTAGCTTTGTGTTTAACAACAACCAAACCAAAATATTC
The DNA here is from genome assembly GCF_000517525.1 of Limulus polyphemus. NCBI lineage: Eukaryota > Metazoa > Arthropoda > Merostomata > Xiphosura > Limulidae > Limulus > Limulus polyphemus. Next base: position 380,142 of record NW_013666491.1, read on the forward strand.
GTTAATAAAATATTTAAGAACCACATAGCAAGAAGTGTAAGAACAGTTTTATAAAAGCTCTAAAATTCTAAGATTTTAGTTATTCTAAAAAGTTATAGTGCTTTTGTTATAATGTTAGTGTAAACTGAAAGAAACACGAAAACTTAAATTAGTATTAAGAGAATTTAAAAGAAAGTTTAATGAATATACTGTGAGTAGATTTCAAAATACCCAGAAACTCGGGTGCTTTCAAATAGTTGACTATTCTTCATCAGGAGTAAAGAATATGAAGAAGAATACTTAGATATTCGAAAGCGTTCGAGTTTCTGTATCTTCTGAAATGTATTACATTGGTTGATGATCCTATGTGCTAATTCTTTCATCTTTGGGTGTATCCAAATATAGATGAGAGTACACCTCTGGATTACTCATAAAATAATGCATATTCGTGTAGAATGTTCAGAAAAAAAGGACTAAATGCCGGATATGGTTCCTTCAACGTGCTCTACCATTTCTGCTGCCTTTAAGTCGGAAATTTTGTGTTAAATAAGTGGAAACAAGATGATCAGAATAAAGTTATAACTGAAAACATTAAAAAACTATTTTCTTTCTCTCTATATAAATATAAACTTATAACATCTTCCTATTTTTGAAAAAAAAAAACACCTATTAACAGATTTTGTAAGAATGTGATAACAGTGTTCCTTTATGTAAGAAATTTTGCTTCAGAATGCTTAGCGTCAGGTACTTGAAGCTAATAAAGTGAAACTACTCTTTTGTTGATCAGCTTTTTGAGAAATATTTAATTAGCTTTCATAAGTACAGTGCCTAAATAAAAGTACTTTATAATGTCAAACATTCACAGCTTGAACAAAAGCTTCAACCATCACGCACCCAAGTACTGAACACATTTTGAGGAACGTAACTAACGATTATAATAAAAAAAATACTCATTTGCCTAACATTTTCAATTTAGTATTTAATACCATCAAGTAAAAGAAGTAGGAACACAAAGTCCCACTTTATATTGTTATTAGATAAAATATATTTTGAAGAAAATTCATTATTGTTATTAGAATAAAACTGCTAAAACTAGTTGGTTTTTATCTCTTGTTTTCAAAATAAACGTAGAAAAGGACGGAAGTTAAAAGTTAAGTTCGATCTCAGCAAGCTATTTATCAATCTTACAAACCTCACCAGAAGGAGCCTAGAGAGTGACATTAAGTATGTAATGTTACTTCTAAATGTTTTCCACATTATCTTTTATAACAAAAGTGGAACGGAACGTAGCATTCCAAAAGGAAGAGGGGGCTTTTAAGTTAAGGTGATTTCAGAAAAATCAATACATTCTTCTGTCATTATATCACAAAACTGGCATTTTTGGCGTATAACAATTTTCTAAATGCTCTGAGCTGCCTATTTAGTTTAACTATAAGACCTAAAGTGGTGATTATATGTGGCATTAAGGTACTGAAAAATAATCTCAAAAACTTCTTTCGTCTGTGAAGAATATCGTTCAACGTTTTCTTGCTTGTATACAGATCATTTGTCTATTGTTTTTTTTTTCTACTCTAACTAAGTGTTACTGTTATTTCCTACAATAATTTCCGCCAAAAGATTCAAATTTGAGGGAATTTTTTTTTAATAATTACGGCCTGGTATTGATAAAGGAACATGAAATTACAAAGAAAAATGAACAAGCATCAGACCGCTAAGTGTTTTTATACAATCGACCGTCCTATCTATCTTGATTAACTTTCCTGTCAAGTGAGGATGGAGGGTAACATTCTGAACAGGAGCGATACAAGTACTGTATATCGTTAATTTTCTTTTACCTTTTCCAGAAAAATGATATTTAGTTCATCAAAACAATTACACAGCTTTATAGTCAGATGATACGACACAAATCGTAAAAAAGTACGACTTTCTCCCGTTAGACCTTGATGCAACTCAATTGAAAATCAGTTATTTATTATAAAAAACACCATTTACTGTTACATAGCTTTTGCCATCTGAAGGTGGAAATGAAGATTTATTTTGTGAAGAGTAACGTGGACATTGAGTTGTTTATAAGAAGGACATAAAGTAATTAACCGGCTTTGCGTGGAAATAAACTTGCATTAAGTTTTGGTAGCTCGTACGTTTTCTGCATTTGTTGATACGTCTATGGCCACTTTTTTTTTTTCTTGTGCATGAAAATTGTAGTTTGGTTGGTCAGCGGTAAGTTTACAGGCTTACAATGCTAAAATCCAAGGTTCGATTTCTCGGATTGGACGGAAGACAGAAAGGTCATTGTATAGCTATGCACACACACACACACACAGAACAACAACAATGCAGTTAATTTTCATATTGGTGTTGTAAGAGTATACATTTCAAATCCAATAAATTAGTAACCAATAAATACTTTATATAATGTTAAAATGTGATTGTTTTCTAGGAGTTTATAATTTTCGTTGTCGCTATAGAATTATTTCAATTTCAATGATACAAAGGTTAACAGAATATGAACATTTCACTTACTGTAGATTTTGTTCAACGTGTGAGTTAGTTATATTTTCGAAACCTTGTTGTTGTTTTTACTCTCTTTTGGCCCTTCTGTTTTCTTTTTTACGATGGTTTCTAACGACACTCGAACAGTTTAAGTAATATGCTAAAATTTTATTACAACTTAGACAGGAGGTCAACTAACATCAAGTCAATGTAAGTTTAATACATAAACTAAGTGAAAATGTGGTAATGGAATGTCCTTATGACAGTCCAAAGATCAACAATTGTGCTGGTGTTTCCATAAACGAAGACGAACAGTTGTTCTGTCAGATCTGTAGATGAACAGTTGTTCTGGCAGAGCTGTAGACGAACAGTTGTTCTGTCAGATCTGTAGATGAACAGTTGTTCTGTCAAATCTGCAGACGAACAGTTGTTCTGTCAAATCTGTAGATGAACAATTGTTCTTGCATGTCAGTGGATGAACAACTGTCCTGGTGCTTTGTTTGTTGTTAAACACAAAGCTGCGCAAAGGGCTATCTGTACTCTGTATGCAATGGGTATCGAAACCTGATTTTTAGAGTACAAGCACTAACCGCTAAGCCACTGGGCGGCGCTGTCATGGTGAATCCCTGGATCAGTATTTGCTCTTGAAGGAATCTTGTTCAATAATTACTTTGGCGAATCCGAATCAATACTTCTCCTGGTAGGTGCATAGATCAATAATTATTTTGGGAGTCTTTGAATAAGTAATTGTTCCGAAGTGTCCATGAATCAATAATATGCACTTCTTTCTATTCTATAAAAAAAATAGTCGTTTTTGGTTGAATATAGATTACTAACTGCTCTAGCAAATTGGTATATGAGTAAAAATACAACGAAACAGTTCTTATTTACCAAATTCTAAGAACCCATGAGCGAAAAAAAAATATATAATATGTTATAATATGTCACACCACATCTACCATATCCATTCGACGAGTCCTTTCGCTCAATACCAGGAATCATCTGACCAGCTGGGATACGACAAACATATTAGTGATCTAGACGTTATATATACATCATCAATTTTCATGAACAACTATTATGGTGTGAAATAGATTAAGCAAATTGACTGTAATTATTATCAGTTCCTATTTGCGTTATTTACAAATCAGGTTTTAGGGTAAGAATTACCAACACATTATTTATTTCATTTAAGTTATATTTCTATCATTCACAAGAACTGACGAAAAAATATATATTACAATACATAGAGCATTAACTAAATTATATATTGTGGTATGCAGAGCGGGTAATGTTCTACATCTATCTGCTGTAACTTTTCTGGCATGAGAGGACTTCGATTATTTTCCTTTTCTTGCTTGTGGACCGAAAGAGACAATTGAACAGAACTGGATCTTGAAACTTGCACTTGATATGCAGTCGTTGATGGACGATTTCACGAAAAGGCTATCAGGGATGTTTCTCATTCAAACCCAGAGTACTATAGATGCTTTTAAAGAATGATGTATTTGAGCAGTACCATCTACTTGAAAAAGAAAAAAACAAAATAAAACAGTGTTCTTCAACCCATTCTTATCGTATTTATACAGTATCTTATTCACGAGGTCTATATAAGTTCTCGGATTTCCCCCGGATCCCTGTCGTAAATATCGAAGCATGTACGATGTAATTTGTTGCCTGTTATTTATGAAGTAATCCAGGCAGCTCCTGAATTTCACAATGCACAAGGAAACTGTTCCTTTTCTTTTTCTTGAAGATTTTAAGGATAACATATAAAGCAACTTATAAGAAGTTTTACTGGACGTTCTTTCCATAGAAAGCATCCTACTATAGCTGCTCAAGTTGGGCAACACATACACATAATCATCTTCAAACAACCATCTTTGAGAGCACTTGATGTTTTGTTTTTCATAGCTGGTGAACTCTAACACCACCGATCTAACTTACTAATTAAACTAACCAAGTGCTGAATTCAAAACTAGTTCTTGTTTAATTGAGCGTACGTTCATTGCAATACATTTTGCCAATTTAAAAAAATATGCACATCAAAACAATTTGCTATTTTTAAGCGGAACGTGAGTATAATTAGCTAACGTGACAGAGCCAGTGCTCACTTCACTATAGTTTTAGGATTTAACAAACTATGTGCTTATTTTAACACCGTATACCAAATTGGGTGACTATATGCTCGTTTTAATACAATTCTAACACAATGCTGATTTAACTGAGTGCGTGCTTTAATATTAAAATAATTCTAGGACTTTTCTCCACTAAAGTAATAGGCGGATCTTTTATTTTTGCGAGCGTTCAACTTCTTTGCTGGAATCTTCGACAAGTATAATGCTTGTGGCCTTTCACAGAATACAAATTTGTTAAAGGTTACTAGCACTGTGTCTGTTGAATGTACGGAGCCGAAAGCTCGCAAAAAATTTTCATTAACTCAGCAGTAAATCTGAAGGCTTATTATGCTAAAAACCGGGTGTCGATACTCGTGGTGGACACAACACATATAGCCCATTGTGTAGCTTTATGCTTGACAATAAACAAACAAACGAGCTCACAAAATATAAAAGATTCATCTATTTATTTCTTAGGGGAAAAAGTTCTAAAATCCTCTTAATATTAAATATCGTACGTAATGAGTATGTCTTATAGCAGTATAATTTAGTAAGCTAATACTGCATGTGCTTACTCAAAACTAATTTGGTGACTTGATGAATACCTGTATATTTCAATAAACGTTTTTGATTTAACAAAGCTTGCGCTTGTATCATGGTACCTCGTTGGTTTAACTGAACTTGTGCTCATATAAAAAAAAACATTTGTTGATTAATCTTATCAAATTTTATGATTATTTTGGTAAAATTTGCTAATATACTTAAGTATGGGCTTGCTTCTGTATAAGTTGTTTTTATTGTACTTGTACTTATGTTAACACTGTTTGATGGCTCAACTGAGTAAATGCAGTAACTTGTGTTTAGACTGGGTGACCTTTCTTTTCATATATTCGTTGTTATAACCGATAAATCTTTTTAATAGTATATCCTGCTTTTTGTGAACACATAAAAAATTATACATGAAACGTGAACTTCCATAATTAAAAATAAAGTAGCTCTTGACCATTAATAACATTAATATTGACAAATAAAGATAGTGCAATCATTAAATCATTGATCAAATTTTGATGAGCAAAACAAAATCTTCTTTCTTTAATCATATACTATCCAATCATCAAATTATTTTGGGGGTTTATTTTTCTGTGGCTTATAGTGCGAAAATGAGATCACCTATTGCCCTTTATGAACACTTACTGTCCATATATTATCCAATCATCAAATTATTTTAGGGGTTTATTTTTCTGTGGCTTATAGTGTGAAAATGAGATCACCTATTGCCCTTTATGAACACTTGCTGTCTTATCAGTCTGTAGGTAGATGATCGAAGGAATCCACTGGTGTCCCTATGGGTGATTTAAATCTTATTTGAAGTTAGCTAGTTTGCTTTCTCTTGCCAAGGTAATTCTAGAAATATCGACGATTCTTAGCTTGGACCACCTCCCCTTCTGGATTCTATAAACCAAACCATTGATTCTTTTGACAAAAGTCCGTCCCAACACATACTTAGTTTGGAGTTAGTCTTCCTGTGACGTAAATGTAAAGCCACATAATGTCCCCATGATAAAATCCTATCTTATCAGCACTTACATCATAATGAATTGTTGTTTAAGGCTCATAACGTAGGTAAATTAAAATGTAGAATTGTGCATGGACTTTTCTCTACGTTAAAATACTTTTATTCGCGAGCTTTCGGCCCTCTTACAGGAGCTTTCAACGGGCAACAATGTACTGAGCGATAAAAATACGTTTCAAATAGGTATCTAGGCCACAGTAGTAACAATAACTGAAATCTGGTATTAAAATTATTAAACATATAGAATTATGATTAATATAGAATATAAATCGATTGCTTCGATATAATAAGCATAAGAAAAATACAATTATAGGTATTATATAGATAAATACAAATAAAGGAATTTCTTAACTTCAAATAATACATGGTAAAATTAAATGTTTAAATATTACATCGAAACCACGACAAATAATGTTTTATGTCTCTTATTAGTGGTGTTCAAGCAGTGTTGAGTAGTTGTTGGCTTTTGTTTCATTAATACCCACTGGTGGTCTGCTGTCTTGTACTTAGATGGCAACAGCTTCCTTGATTATTCTACGTTTGGTGTTTTCTTCTCTATGTATTATTTTGGCATTTTAAGTCTATTATATGGTCATTTTTCCTGAACGTGAAAAGCTATAACTAATGTGTTTATTGCACAGTTCCTAATATCTCTTTGTGGTTCTTTGAACCCTACCTGTAATGGGCGTTGTGTTACCTAATGTATTGTTTATTACACTCACACCTAGTGCTATAAACCGTGTTCTTTGTGACGGGACTGGGAAGTGGGGATTTTACTTTTTTAAGAATGTCACGTAGTGTAGAAGAACTTAATAAAACTATGGTGATGTTAAGTTTATTCATTACCCTACGAAGTGTTTTTCTTAGGCCTTTTTCTTTTCGTTGAGATTTTCAGGTTGTGGTTTATTAGACGTTGAGACAGATGAACCATATAACACACGTTGAATCGTTTTAGTTGGACAACCGTTATTCCTGAAAATCTTCTCAAGATGTTTAACGAGGAGCATATACTTGTAGCTCTAGATCTTAGTGTCTTGGTAATCCAAGTTTTGACAGCTATTGTATGGCATGAGCGAAAATTCAGATATTTATTTGTTTGAGTTTAATTCCGATAAACGTGAGTGAGCAACTTCACCAAACTCGTGTCCTTATGAACCAGAACATCGAGAAATGGAAGAGTGTTATCGACTTCAAGTTCTACGAAAAAATGTATGCTGTCAAACTGACTGTTCAGGTGAGCATGAAAGGTTTTATCGGTCCATGAAATAAAGGTATCGTCAACATATCTTACCCATATACGAAGTTAATGAAAATATGGTGTGCTGCATAAATATTTCTGCTACTATAGGGGATAAAGGTAAACCCATTGGAGTATTGTCTAATATATTGTAAAATCGGCCATTCCAATGGATATACTTTGTATCGAGACAGATTTCCAGCAAGATCATGATGTTTGGGATGCTGATGGACGTTCTTGATGGAAGTGAGATGTCGTCACTTAATTCTTTGTGTATTACTTCCATGGTATCTTCAGCTGGTATATTGGTGAAAAGTGAAACTACGTCGAGGTTAATCATAATATCGTCTTTGGATATTATTTGGTAAGAGATGTGGTTAACGAATTATCGTGAGTTTCTAAGTGAATAAGCCGGATCTAATGTTAGAGGTTTTTGGCTGTTTTGTAAGTTGGCGAATCTATGTGAGATACAATAAGTCGCATGGGCACGTTAGGTTTATGTATCTTGGGCAAACCATAAAGTTGTGGGGAGACTGAATGGTGTACAGATAATCTTTTGTACAGTGTCATGCTTATTTCCTTTCTATTTGTCATGTTCCAAAGTTCTAATGTTTATTTGGCTTGAGTTCGTTAAAGGTTTAAGTTTCTTTGATTCTTACATCTTGCTCGTTGTTAGAACTATGTTATTTCAAAGTTATTTTTATCTTAAGGTCAGTCACATTAAGGAATAGACTTTGTTCAAGATAAAGGACAGAATCAATAAACTTCAAGCATTTACGTTATTTATCAATGTTTGTTCTCGACGTAGATGAGTATAGGTGAGATCAACCACGTATCGTTTAGAGCAACTTATAAGAGCATCTGAAGTTTAGTGCTAGTAATTCTTCAAACATCTATAGACAAATAGACCAAGAATGTGATGGGACTACAGATTAAAAGAACATTTAAATAAAGTGTATTTCCAACAACGAGCGAGGTCTAAGAACTAAAGAAACTTTAGTCATCGAGCAACTGAAACCAAAACTTAATTATAGCACATCAGCAATTGAAATCATTCTAAACATTTTTGTTTGCTGAATTTTGTGAAAAGCTACATGAAAAGTATCTGCAATGGCCATCCCTAATTTTGAAATGATAGATAGAGGGAAGGCAGTTAGTACACACCGCCCACTGTCAACTCTTGGACTACTCTTGTCTTATAATGCACCCACGGCCCCAAAGTGCGGAGCATAATATTTGATAATTGGATGCGACCCACAGAACCTCAGATTCACAGTTGGCATACTGACCACAGATTTACAAATATGATCGCTATATTAGATCTGTTATTTCCAGCAAAAGCTGTTTTAATTATAAACTGTCCAAATTATAAATTGATTTATAATAGTTACAAACTGAAAGACAGCTTTGATAATGTTAGAATCTTGAGGTTGCAGGAAAATGTTTATTTTGCCAGTCTACACGTTGAGTCTCTACTCTTTAACCTTCCCCTGGATAAGACTATTAACCTTTGTGTTAATCCTGTTTCCAAAGACAAACGATGTGTTAATGGACTAAGATAATCTTTCAGACAACTGATGTAATTTGCTCCGAAATATTGTTTTTCATTTTAATTTTATGTTCAGTAGACGTTTATGAACATATTGATGGAGTCAGCATAGAGTCTAGCTTAAAGTTTGTAATGGTAAAATTTTCATAAAAATAGTTGGCTGAAGGGTTGTCCTACTGAGTTCAAACCGCTTATTTACAAATGATTTGTTGATGATATATTTGTAATACTCAAAGATTAAAATCAATAGTGAAATTTGTACAATATTTGAATTCTAGACAAGTTAACATTTAGTTTACCTGTGAACGTTAACAATATTCTGCTCTACTTTTTCTTGATTCACATGTGTTCAACAAACAAGGACATTTTGATGTCGGTTGTTATCAGAAACTCACATACATCGGACTATACGACAACTACAGCTATCCTGGTTACTGAACTATAACATCCCGAAGCTACAAGTAATGGTCTGTCTGTCATATGCAGGTTAACACTCGCGAATCTTGAAGAAATGAAACAACATAACCAACAGTCTATCTATAAATTCACCTTTAATGTGTGCCTAGACCCCCAATATTTTCAAAATAATAGGTAAAGCCAAAAACTAGACTATGCTACGGGTGAAAGAGACTCTTCTTATTATTAAAAATAAGCCAAATAAAACAATTAACAAAGCACTGCTGAATTTTTACTCGCAATTTGGGTAATTAAATGTTATTTACCATTTTATTTTTATGAAATAACTGATACACAGAATCTCAATATTTTAAACCCAAAAACGACTTTCATAATCCCTTTTTGGAGAAGCAACATAGGTTTTATATTATATTTTGATAAACCTCCCAATAATTATTCGCATATTATCAATGCAGATAAATAAAAATATAATATAAAGTTATTAAACATTCCCCATTATTTAATCTTTTTAATTTGTTTATTACATCTATATGTAGTAAAATTTTTTATACGGCTTAAATTCTTATTATGAGCTATTATTGAATTATAATCTGCAAGTTAAAATCAGTTTTATATCAAACAATAAATCTGATACATCAATAATAGATAATAAAACAACAGTTGTCCCAGAACAGAGCTCCAAGGAACACTTCTTCTATTAGTTATTTCATCAGAATATTTGTTATGAATATAAACTATTGATATTCCGCTTTTTTAATTATATGTATTATATGAAAAATTATATGTTTTACTTCTTATCCACATATGGTATGCATAACTTTAAGAATAGTTTATGTTTTACACAATCAAACGCTTTAGATAAGCCCAACAACAAAGGTATGATAAATTTGCTTTTCTCAATATTATTGGGTAGATTTCCCCTTACGAACTCCATAGTGATGTTAAGACAATAAATCGAAGTTATTACCAAATCCCAAAGTCTACAGTAAATTGACTTTTGTAACATTTTACTATAGTTTGTCTTTTACCTTTTTTAAATATTGGTATTGATTTTGTCTTTTTTGAAAGACTCTATAAATAGTTCTTTTTTAATACTTAAATTAAATATATATTGTAATGGAAACACAATAGACTCAATGATTAGTTTTGAACTACTAAAGAAATATTGTCTAATCCAACTGTTTTGATATTTTTGAAATTGTTTTACAGTATCAGTTATTTCACTTATAGTTATTAGTTTCTGAAATAAACTTGTTAACTTATTTTTTGGGTTATCATTATTAATTGCCATTGTGAATAAGTTGTTTCACCAATTGGTATGTTCCATTAACGAAAACATTCAATGCATTTGCTTTGTTTATTGAATATGTTATTATCACATTATCAACAATTATATCATCAATATTTGGTTTTATTCATGATTTATTCAATAATAAATTATTACTGAAGTTCCACTTACTTTTTATACGATTATAAAAAGTAAAATATCATCATAAGTTCTCATGATATGTCTCACACAATCTGATCATTTATTTCTAAACACAACATAATTATCACTAAATTAGCTCTAAAACTAATATATGTTTCGTTATTATTTTATTTTTGTATGATTGTTTATCCAACGTTTAATTTTATCAATTTTAATACTTTTTATATTTAACATTCCTTGTAACTACAGGCATATATCTATTGTAATGTCTCTAGAAAACTTGCACAAAATATTCATAAGCTTCATTTGTATCATGTATACCATATAGAGTATACCAAATAATTATAGTTAATTCATTATTGTCTATGTCATCCACTTTTCTACAAGCTTTTCCTTCTGGGATGTGACAATAATTAATTAGATAAAAAATCAGAAAATGATCAGTAATAAATGACTACATTTTCTCCATTTTAATCAGTTCAGAATTAGGTACAGTATAATCGATTAATGTATAGTTTTTTCTATCACTCTTGTCGATAAATTAAAATTAGCTATCATTTTACTTCGATTACTACGAACTAAATCAAACAGATCATTTGCGTACTTTTGGTGATGATTTTAAATGGTCGTTGTTTCTTATTTAACATACCTAATATATTTTCTAAATTGCCATAAATATTTTAAACTCACCTTCAGGTAGCTCACAGAGACAGTCTAAATTAGTTAAAATTGATCATTTTAAATTCTGTAACTTCAATGCTATCATTCAAAATCATAATTTAAAAACCTTCGCGTAGAAATTCATTTTTGAGAAATAAAATCTTTTTAGTGATTATTAAATAGATTAAGACTTACCTAGGTAATTTGTTATTGTTAACAATTGTTATATAAAATGAAAACAAGAGAAAAGTGTAGAATACGAATAAATGACGCTATAAATAAAGGCGGCATATTATCATACATACAGTAATTGAATCGTGTCTGAATGTATTTAGTTCCTACAATATGAGGGAACAAATACTATGTTATAGATGTTATGATAAAGCCCTTCAACCCGATAGGACTGGCACAATAAAGATTTTTTGATCTATACATAAAACGTTTTTTAGAAGGAATGCAAATATTGTGACTATTACCTATGACCAATATCTATCAATGTAACTTTTTCAACAGCACAGAACATAATTATGCTATATAAACATCTGAAGGATCGTCTTAAAAGGAACTTATAATAATAAAAAAAACTAATATGAACGGTCTGAAACATTATACTTTATTTGATATTATATTTTGTAAGCTTCAAGCCTATAGTTGCTAGAAAAGCTTTGAGGATTTATTTTTCTTTGCGTACTTTCTTGTTCCAACCCGCATTGCACGAAGAGTGATCTGATCAGTGTGCTAGTAACCATTTATTCAATAAACCGTGTAAGCAAACAAGACAAACCTACTTTTTTAGAAATGTTCGACTAATAGTGCTTCTCATTGTTAGAAACAGAAAAGTTATCCTTGTAGAACACTGTATGGCTAAAAATCTCGATTTAACTTTTAGCCAGGTTTAACTAGGTTAAATTGAGTTATGTTTTAGCCAGATTAGGTTAGGTTGATACAAAATTCTGGTAGAGGCTTCAGATACGCACGTGGCTCGTGATTTGTATGTATGTTTACATTCAGTACAGTATATTGTTGTCTACCATAAAGATCCCTGTAACCGTAAGATGCAACCTATGTGAATGAGTTTATCAATAAATTTAGTAATAAAAATTCTGCTGACCGACATCAGATTCAGTAGTACTTCCATTAATTACATACTTAAATGTATACTTACATACTTATTGGCCTACCTCAGTTTAGTGTTTACAAATAAAGGTACCCAGCAATGCTGGACTTAAAAAGTAATGCTATAAATGGAGGCATGGATTGTCCCTTTCCACTATTTTGAGCCAAAATTAAAAGCCAGTTTCTTTTAGTGTCAGTTTCTCTGGCAAGTTTAATCGAAATTAGTTCAAAAGCTCCTTTATGAACTTGTGACACCAAACATACAAACAATTTTACTTTGTGTGTGTGTATATATATATATATATATATAAGTGCACTTCTATTTTGTGTGTGTATATATATATATAAAGTGCACCCCCCCCCTCTCGAAAAAAGTTTTTCCTTGGGGATAAATTATTATTACGTATAAATAAGGTTGTTATGTAATTGAAATAATCATATGGGCAATAAGTAGTTGAGTTGATTACATATGATCATGTTTTCAGTTGTCTTCATACAGTATATTAGGCAGGCGTGTATGTATTTTAATTCACTTGTCTCTGAACTGCAATAGATATTGTTGAAACATGGTGCAACAGTGTTCAGTTTCTCTAAATGGAATTGTCTGGTGCAATTATTATCTTATAGGAAAATGTAGCCATAAGAAGAAACTGAAAATGTATCACGGTTTCAGTTTTAATTTCTAGCTTTAAATGAATTGAAAAAGAAAAGCCCAAAATATAGCATCAAACAAAGCGCAATGTAATCTTTCTTTGAAGTCAAACACAAATCAAAGTAGAGGAGTGCACAAGATGATCTAACAGAATGAGAGTGTGTGTCGACTATATATATATATAGTGTCAACTCTCTCGCCCCTCACGTCACAAATCACCCATTAGTAAGAATAGAAGGCACAGTCTCCAGGTGCTGTCAAACCTCTATGTAGCTAACCCCAGTATATAGTACTACCCGATTTATGGCACATAGTTTTCCAGTGATATGTTCCTTTAGAAGGAGTTCAACAACTTTCTAAGGGGATTGACTCGTGACAATGAGTAACTACTGCATTAGTAAGTTAGCCATATACCTTAACCAGTTTCTCTGTTATAAAACATGTACCTTCACCCAAAAGTTTACCTGTATAAACTAAAAGGGGGAAGAAATACCTGGTATATTTGACATGCTATATCTATATCAATAGATAGCTGCACAAAGAAACAACTGTTTTCAGGAATTCAAACGATAGATCAGATCAGTAACATATCTTAACATCAACAATAATATTCCAAAGAAAATACGCGAACATAGAAAGAAAGTGAATGTATAAGTTCATAGAATATTTAGAATTCAGTTACTTCATCGGATCTTATATTATGATGTTCATTTCCTACGGTTTACTAGACCTAGGCCTAACGAAACTACTTGTACATCTTAAAGGATAATTAAATTATATTTTACAATAAAATCCTCATCACGCTTGGAGATCTTACTGAACAATGTATACATCTCCATCACACTGATATATTATCTAATAACGTATGTTCACTAAATATTGGTAGACATTATCTAACAATTACATCTTCACCATATTTAGAGGTATTATTTAACAATGTTCACCACCATCACACTCGGTGATCTTATTTAACAATGTTCACCACCATCACACTCGGTGATCTTATTTAACAATGTACACCACCATCACACTCGGTGATCTTATTTAAC
>NW_013666492.1:0-7329 GCF_000517525.1 Limulus polyphemus
TATATATAGTGTTTAAATCTTTCACTATTATTCAGATTGAGATAAATTTTCGCCCAGAGCTTCTTTGGACAGAAGCAGTCAAGAAAGAAGTGCTGTCTTTCATCCACTGTACACGTACCTGTTGAGTTGTATTTTTTTGCTTGTTTTTTGTGTGTAAAAAAAGCATTGTGTTTTCGCTAAAACTGTTAACTTAATTGTTTCTTCAATTCGGACAGGTAGAATACTCAAATTTAACTACTGTGGTAACGATGTGTGCTTTACCAATCAAGCCTGAAGGCTAACTCACAAGCAATTGTTGGCAGGACACTTTTGACAATTCAGACTACTACACTACAATTACCTGGAAATTATAAGTGTGCCTGAGAATACCACATGTACAAACCAAAGCGACAAAAACAATTATATGAACTTCCTAGGAATTTCAGAACAACAAATACTTCTATTAGAAGGATTGTCATATTTGTAGAAAAACTTTATTACTCAATATGTACTAATTTATTAAAACCTCAACATATTAGCCATGGGTGTTTTGTACCTCATGCATTGTTTTTCTTGGAAAATGGAGTCCTTGGTGTTTTGTACTGCAAAATGTTTAATCAGACCGTTTAACGTCGCTTACTTCACTCTTCACCATTTAAAAGTCAACAACTTACATCTTTAATATGCTTCCTTGAGCGAGTTGATAATTCAGTATATTGCTGTAGGTTTTGTATTTTATATACTTTTATGAGAAGCATTAGTTACGGCAAAAATAAATGACGCTGTAGTAAACTTCTATATGCTCAATTAAGTAAAATATCTATTGAATAACAGATTTAGCATTTTTACGATATTTATACATAAAACAACACATGCATAAAATCAACCTTCCAGTTTATTTCATCATGTATACCCAACATAAACAAAAAACTAACCATGCCAATATATAGGCGTTAAAATCATTCCTAGCTAAACCATATGATTACGTTTCTTTGATTTTAGACCGATACATCGATCATGGTAGAATAATGACAAAGTTCAACGACTATTTTTGTTAACACTTTCTGTATAAATTTCATATACAACTGTGAATACACACTATATTAAAATTTGGTATTTGTTTAAATTTAATTAGTAACATTTATAAAAAAAAATATCGAATATATTGCAGACGACGAAATATTGAAATATCCTACTGCCTTTTTATATTTGCTGTAAATACTTTTGACTTTTTCATTCTCTACCATTAGATTATCATAGCAAGAAAAGGCACTTACGATACGTTTGAACTTCAGCTGCTGGTATAAAGTGGTTTTTGTGATACACAACAGTAACTCGCTGTACAAACATGGTAAAGTAAAAGGTATATATGAATATTCGAAATATACAAGCGTACAAGTTTTTCTGTAAATTGGCATTCAAACAAGTACCTCAACGAAGATAAAAAAATATATGATACGTACAAAACTGCACAAAGGTGTGATGTGCTGGCTTGTTCATAAATGCTTAAAATTTGATAAGATTGTGTTAATAACTTTTTACGTTTCACTTTAAAAAATTTACTATATAAAAAGGTTCTATTCATCCATTTGAGTATAAAACAAAACTTCAATAGCTACTTTAAGTCTTAATGGAAATTTCTAACGAACAAGCCTCCCAGTGACCAGCGGTATGTCTGCGGACTTACAAGGTATCGATACCCGTGGTGGTCAGAGCACAGATAGCCCATTGTGCAGCTTTGTGCTTAATTACAAACAAACTAACGAACAAGTTTTACAAAACAGCATACATGAAGTTGAAAAGGTTTTTTTTAGGCTGATTTTAGTTCTTGCTGGTCAAAATGTAACATTACTTTACCGATTTTGCAAAACGCCCTATTGTAGCAATATATAAGAACACAGGAAAAAAGTGATAGATAAAAAAACTAATTCTAATAACAAATGCAGTTTAAGCTTCTTCGTAGAACAATATATTGATGAGCAAAGGTTTTCCAAGTATAAAAAATTTAAATCACAAAAATGTCCTTAAGAGTTTATAAATTCCTAAAACATGTTTCAATTTGTGTTATTAAAGGTTAATGTAAGTTTATATCTGCTAAAGAAGTTAAATATTTCTGTATTGATCAGAGGCGTCGCTGGGTGATTAAAAGATTCGGCGATTGAGCCCATAATTTTCGCAGGAATTTTCGGTGTTTCAGTGTGGTTTTCTATAATGATTTTTCAAGACACCAACTGGGGGATTCGGGGCACTATCAAATATAATTGAGGGCACGGGTCCCTTGTGCCAGTGCCTAGGGACACCTCTGGTATTGTTTAAGCTAAGGATAAAATGTAAGTATTGTACACCATATACTTTCTTTCAGTACAGATTAATTTAGACTATTTAATAGGCAGAATTGTTTAGACTTTAAAGTAACTATGTTATCCTATTTCTATTGTCAAGCTTACCTTCAAACAGTCGGGAATGATAAAAAACTTTAGTATATTCTAGTGTAAGAAGAAGAAATATAACAATAAGGTGATAATTATTGTACATCTCTGACATCAAGTCTTGATTTTTCTCTTTACACAGCTTTGATTTAACAAAACATGCGAGCAAATAAATTAATGGTGCCTTTCTCATTTCCGTTTTTTCAAATACCAGCCATATTATAGAATTATCTGAGGCGTCTTATAAACATCATTTCGTACTCGCTATACAAATGTATATACAATTGAAAAACGTACACAATTTGCTACACAGTTAGCCCAGTTGTTGATATGAAAATTGACTTATCTTTAAACACAACGTTTTGTATACAATAATAAAACCCCTAATAATACGATTAGAAAATACAATAACAATAAGATTCCGTAGCACAAACAATCAGATTAAGGGAAGCAAAATGGGGTGTTGAAATATGGCATGAAAAATGTATACTTGTCTTCTTTAACAAATAACATAATTTAATTAAAAATCTTCTAAAATACATTTTCAAATTTCATAGAAACTTTGCTTTAAAAATCATTTTTATCAAATGAACATTTTTAATGAGAATTTGGCACAGTAGCAGCATACAGTACCTTGAAAAAATGATACTGAGCAGGAAAATATACAGAAGCAATAAAATGGCACTATTATGTTACAAAGAAAACAACTAAACTTAAACCACACACAGATATTATCAATTTTCAAGCAACAGCTTATCTTGGTCTCTTGTTAATAATGTGTTATCCTCCCAGAAAAGGGGTGGGGGTGAGTCCATACAATAACCTGGACAACAAAACATCACAAACATTTCAAGAGCTAATATTCTCATCCATCCCAACCTCAATATACAAAACTGTGTACATAAAAATGTACCATATTATTTACACTACTTGGCAAGAAACAAATGTTGGTAAGCCTTCCAACAACTAGGATAGCTTGGATGATTAAACACCAATACTTCCCAAGATCCTAACAGAACCAAAAAGCCACAGCTAGCTGGTAAGACATAGAGTTTTTTTTCTTTTACAAAGAAATATGATGAAGTGGCACAAATTAAATTACTGCATCAACCTTAAGTAACAAGTTTCTTCCATCAATGATGTCAAAGATGAGCTCATGTCATTAATCACCATATTATTAGTAGTAAAGAAAGGGGTATGGGGTTTACTATTTAGACAACTAGGAGTTTGTGAACATTGGCTAACTTCTGATGCTTGGCTGGTGGTGCAAGATGAATAGTCTGCTTTTTTATTTAAGCTTCGAGTTTGTAGCAACTGACCATCTTGGCAATCTGTTGTGCTACTGACTCTTGGAGAGAGCTCTATCTTTTGACAGGAGCTTTCACTAACAGATTGTATAACAGGAATGAGGTAGCTATTGTTTACATTATCTACACACTGCTCATTACTGGATGTCATCTGTTGACACTGCTGAACATACTCCAAAGTTCTCTGGTAAGCATCAGAATGCATGGATGCCCGAGATGATTGACTGACATTTCTACACTGAATCTCAGACTGGGAGCGGCAGCAAGATTTGCAGGCTTGTGTCAGATGAGAATAAGAAGGCTGAATGGGTGTATGAATAGGAAGCATCATACCAAATGAAAAGTCTTTGTCTTTGGGGAGCTGATATGACACATTTTCGCAATTCTTTTGTGGGCCTGTGGCAGAACAAGATTGTAGAGGACATATCTGTTTGATTTCTTGAACATGGGATTTATTAGCTATCAATGGGTGAATAGAAGATTCATTTTCTACATTCTGTTGGTAATATGGTCGACCACTGTTATTAGGGTGAAGAGAACTATCTAGATGGCACGAATAACCTAATGAGTGGCCTTGTACAACATTCTTTGATGAAAAATGTTGATGAAATTGACCCTGAACACCATTATTTGAAGGATATGGTTGACATAATTGATTCTCCACTACACTATTAGAAGGATTTTGTTGAATGACTTGGCCCCTATGGTTTTGTAAACCATTGTTTGGAGGACACTCATGACTTATTAACTGGCTTTGAAAAATGTTATCAGAAATGCACTGTTGACCCGTATGAGGAACAAACTGATTTGGGGAACCAATGTTTTGTTGACATTGTTTAACCAACTGACCATGGAAAGAATTACCTGAAGAATGACACTGATTCATGTGACCACACATCTGATCCTTCAAGCTATTGTTAGATGAACAGTATTGACTTAATGACCAGTTAGATCTCTGTAAAGAGTTTCCATTTGTGTTCATTCCCACAGACATCTGGTGGCAAGTCTGAGGAATGTAGTTACTGTAAGGATCATTATGAGACAAATAACTATTTGGTTGATTATGAGTAAACATTAATTGCTGCACATTCAATGGGCTTTGCTTAGTTACAGAAGCTTTAGGTGGATTATTTTCTGCCACTGGTTGGCAGGAAACTCCAAGTTGACTATTGTTACCATTTAAAGAATAGCAGTCAGTTCTAGGGACCTGAGCTTTAGAGAGGCTGGAGTGAGTAGCATCATGGCTTGTTTCAGTTTCCCACTGAGATTGACAGAGTTTAATCTCATGGCTGCATGAGTGATGATTTAAATATTGGGATTGTTGCTGATAGACCTGAGGAATGCAAACATTTTGCTGACAAGTTTCCAAAGTTGACTGGTGAGTGTGAGAACTCTTACAACAGTACTGGGCAATTGGCTGTGGAACATGAGAACCTTGTTGGTGACTCTGTGGTGTGTTTGTATTCTTGCTTGTTGAAGATGCAGTATCTTCACTGTATGTTGGTTTAGGGACAAATTTTTGACCAGTACTATGTGACATTGTCACCCACTCTGGGTTATCTCTATTCTGGAATTTCTTGTGGTGTGAAGCCTGCTGAGAAAGATCGTCATATTGACTGACACTGGACACAGCTTGGCTCAGTCGTGAAGATGGACGATTACCACCCTTTTTTGTTTGTTCAGCTGTTTCTTTGAGGTAGTGCTCCATTTCATCAGGAATTACAAGATCCTGGTTTGCTTCAATAGGCTTATCTTCTGCCCAGTCCTCCAGAACAACATTATGGTTGGGATGAAATTGTTTTACTTGTCCCATAGACTGTTCTTCACCTTTATTACATCTTGACTGACCAATAGGTGGTAATGGTTGAAGTCTACTAATGTTGCAGGCATGAGGTGGAGCACCTCTGTTTTGGGTAATAGGCTTTAGTGGTTCATTGGTTTGGCAACTTGAATGTGTTAGTACTTCTGCAGGAAACTGATTTCTGGTTGAGATGCTGGTTTGAGATCCTCTGGTAGACCTTCCATCACTAGAATTGCTCTGTCTCTGTACAACCAAGTTGTTTGTGTTTATCAGGTGTTGGGATACTAAAGCACGAGAGTGAAGCTTCTGCAAATGTGCTGTCATACCTGCTGACAAACCTGTCAAACCATCGACTTCACTTGAATGACATGAACTGCCAAGAGAGATAGGATCATAAGGAGAACTGAGGCCAACAACACTCTGAGAGGCACAAGATTCTTGGCTTTCATGTCTCCCAGAAATGTCACTGCTGACTGGTTGAGAGCTGTTATCAGAGCCCATACTGCCATAGAAAGAACTAAGTGTGCTGCTACTGTCTCTCCTAGTGGTTAAGGTAGTCTGCTGAGATTGACAACCTGAAGAAAAGAAAAGTGAATTAATAAATTTCAACAATGCTTATTTGTAGCTTTCTAAATTTATCTCCAAATTTCATCTATCCATTGATACTACTTTTTATTTCTTTGAATTGCATGAATTTTTAGTTACTGCATGTTTATGGTTTTTAACTATATTAGTTAGTAAAACCATTGTCAGAAGATTTATTCTACCTCCACATTGTAATGTCTCAAAAAACTTTTTTAAAGAAAAGTCATAGCACACAAATTCTAGTTTACTTAGGATAGAAAAAAAATTAAAACAATGAATATACTTAAATTTATAAGTTGTTTTTTTTCTAAATGCTTTCTGTTAGTTAATTTCATAAGTAAATAATTTGACCTTTACTTCATAATATAAGTTATAAGAAGGTACCGGTTACTTTATTAAGAATAATATATGGGAAATGGCCAGTGTGAAACTGTGTTAAGCAAACTATGAACTAAGTTATAAAATCATAGAAAAGGCTATAGTTGGAAAGGGTTTTCACTGTACGAACACAGAAGTATATTTTTAATGTATTAAATAAAACAATTAACTAACTATGCATAGAAGTAATAACTATGTAATTGAAGAATTTACTAAATAATGTTCTGGCAATAAAACAGCAAACTTAACTTACAATTAAAGAGGCCAATATTTGCAGGTGAATGCAACATGTTTCCACTACACAATCCCAATATGGCCAATTTTGACTCTAGAAAAATTGTGAAAAAATGCAGAAAAATCGAAAACTGTCTATATCACTGTTTGGGATCTGCAAGAAGGTATCTTTATACCAAATCCCATGTAAGTGGATTGACATACACATATATAGTTCATGAAAACCCCAAATTGTACTTTTCTTGATGAAAAATTGAGCAAAAGACAAGAATTCCAAAATTGTCTATGTCTCTGTTTGTGACCTGTAAAGAGTATTTTTGCACACAATTCCATATAAATTGGTCAAACCAAAGCTAAATAATTGACCAAACCCCCCAAAATTATGGTTTTATTTAACTTTTTGCTCCCCCCCCATAAAATGACCAAAAATAGGCATATCCCACATTCTGTATGTATGTATATATATGGTACCTGTAAAAAAGTATCTTTGTACCAAATCCTATGGAAGTTGGCCAAAATATGGATGAGTAATTAATTGACCAAAAACTCTAAATTATAGCTTTACTGTGGCATCTTGACCTTTCCCCCCCCCCCCACCTACTCTACTAACTACGTA
>NW_013666492.1:7350-21425 GCF_000517525.1 Limulus polyphemus
CCCCCCCCCCCCCCCCCCCCATATATAATAAAAATGGGCAAGTCCACTATTTTTTTTGTCAAGTGTTGGACCTGTAGAAAAATGTCTTTGTGCCAAATCCAATATAAATTAGGAAAAATATGGCTGAGTAATTGACCCCAAACTCCAGAATTATGCTTTTTTGTGAGCTGTGACTCCCCTAAAAAGAGTCAAAATGCGAAATGCTAACTTTTTTTCCAAGGACAATGTGTTGGGTGCATTAAAATTTATATTTGTGCCAATTTTTATTTTGACAGCTGTAAATATGACTGCATAGGAGCCCAAAATATACATTTTTGGACTGTTTTACCTTTGATCTCATATCTGAACATACTGGACCAAAGTAGAACCTTATCAAGTCTCAAGTTAAAGCACAAAGAAATAATGGAATGGCAGTCAACTGAAAAGTGTTTAGAAGAAGATGAAAGCAAGAAGAAACAAAATAATAACAGTATGTCTGTTTGGAGAGACATAAAGTTGAATAAACTATCTAACAGAACATATTAACCAAGTGGTATATGTATATATCTAAGCATATGATTAATAAACAATTCACTATGTGGATGTGCTTGAAGAACAACTGACTAAAAGAAAACTACCCATATGCTTAAGGAGCAGCTGAACTACATTATCTTTTGACAACTTGAGAAAGCTCTTTCTTTTTTACAAAGCTACAAGACAATTAATTGATTTTACAATTAGATGACTTTTGGATCATTGCTTGCTCATACAAATGAGATATGCACATCTGTGTGAAGAAATGATTAATAACCAACTTCTTCCAATCTAACTGGAGAACAACTGATCATTATGTTACTTAAGAATAAGTGATTAAAAATCTGATCAAAGATTTCATTTACCTTGGTTCTGAGAGTAGGACAAGTCTATCATACTCTTATTGCCAGTATTATTGTCACTGCAAATACTGGGAAGTTTCAAGTTTCCAGATGTTTTTCGAAAACCCATGACACTTCTTCCTTTAGGCAAACCTACAATATCAAATCCTATTAATGTAATATTCTTACAAAAATTGTAATTTTTTTTACATCACTTAACACGCACACAGCCAATTATTTGATTTATAAATGTATTGTTTTCTACAAACACACATGGCATGTATATTATTTTTTTGTAAATAAAGTATTTGGGAAGATATTTTTTCTGAACTGATTAATGAAATTATATAAGACTCATAAATAAAGCAGTTTTTGAACAATAAATAAATGCCTCAATACATTATGTTTCTCTTCTTTTTTTAACTAGTTTAATTGAGTATAGCTTATGGTTGAAACTTATCAAAATGAATACAGTTTTATTAGAAAACACCAATTATGGCTGTAGAATATAAAGTTATTAAAAAAAAGAGTAATATATTTCTCTCATTTTATCTTTCATATAAAACTGCATTTACCTGTTCTTGATGGTAAAATGTTTGGCAGCCAAGAGACTCCTGATCTAAAAGTTGACAGAAACCTGCTTTTTAACCTATTATGTACATTCCTTTCAGCTTCTCCATTCTGTCCACTTGAAGTAACACAAGCAACACCTGGAGAGTGTTCTCCTAACTAAGCAGACAATCAAAACAATACAATTTCTATATTAAAGCCTTCACTAAACTGATAAAAATCATACTTTTATTTATAACAATGTATTAATGCTTCTTATGTTAAGATATAGTATTGTGTTTTACGTATGTTAAAAATCAAAAGTGGAAGTAGTTGTGTATATACGCATCTTAAATTATTTACAAATACAATGTAAATTAACACAATTTTACAATAACAGAATACTGTGAAACAATAAAATTCAAGAGCAAATAACATTTACGATGTGTCTTAACAAAATAATTAATTTTAGATAAAATTGAGGTTTTATAATCCTGGAAATTAGTTTTGAACTAGTTAGTTACTGAGCTCCTTACTATAATGAGATAACTATGAATATGATATCTTCCACTAAAGATCTGCCCGAATGAAACTGACTTGAGGTTGAGATCACCACTACAGTGGAAAATATACCTTCCATTCTGATCATTGAATCTGAACAGCAATGCGTATTACCTCTACAGTTTGATTGTCCACAACTTCCCAAGCACTGTCCATCTCTAATCCCTCCAAAGGACCACTAGTGGTAGAAACACTGTTATCGCTGATTGGGCCATTATACAGAGTTTGATCTACTGTACCTGGTACATCTGAGGTCCCTTCACTTGTAGGGCTTTCATCATGGTGTGGAGAATCCTGGCTCTGGTAGATATATATAGTAAGTTTAAGATTACTATTAAGACCTTCTTATTGAATGTGTTTAATGAAACAAGAAAAGTAAGTATTAAACTTCCAGCTGAAAAAAAGATGAAGTTTTTAACTTTAAAATTTTGTTATTATAGGCTAACACATCACCAGATATAGAACTTGAGTTATATTTAAAACTTTCACTCTTGTGAGCAATGTGTCCAAATAAATTGCTTTTATTAGAGAAACTAATAGAAATACCTCAGATTTAACACTTGGGCTGGACAAAACTGTGCCTTTACTGCCAGAGCCATCATCAGAATGTGGACTACCCTCACCTGGGTCTGATGGTTTATCATCCTTTTCCCAAGATCCCCCAGATTCATTACCTTTGTGCTTCTTGTTAGCATAGAAATCTGGACCATGAACAGTTTTAACATGTTTCCGTAGTGAGCTTGGATCTGTATAACGTTTGGTACAACCAGGAGCCTTGCATACATATGGTTTCTAATAAAAAGAAAAATAAATTTCTATTTTCATTAACAAATTTAACCAATGATTCAAGAAAAATGTATCAATGAGATTGTGGGAACAAAATATTTTAATTTTGTTATTAAAGTTTATATAATGTACAGAGTTACCAAAATGTACGTAAACCAAACATTAATTAACCTATTTCTGAAAAGTTTCAATTTCTAAGGTAAATGTGTACTTTTCAGTTAGTGAATCCCCCTTTTTTCACTTAATTAATTTCAATTCCAAGGAGTAAAACTAATATGCAAATAATCTTATTTTCTTAAGAAAGTAAGCCTAGCATGGCTTGGTGGTTAGAGCATTCAACTCGTAATCTGAGGGTCGCGAGTTCGAATCCTATCACTAAACATGCTTTCCCTTTCAGCTGTGGTGGCATTATAATGTGATGGTCAATCTAACTATTCATTGGTAAAAAGTAGCCCCAGAGTTGGCAGTAAGTGGTGTTGATTAGCTGTGTTCCCTCTAGTCTATTATTTCAAAATTAGGGAGAGTTAGTGCAGGTAGCCCTCAAATAGCTTTGCACAAAATTCAAACAAACAAACAAATCTTAAAGTATTCTTTTTATTTTTCAGAAGTTAACTATAATTAGTAAAGGATATGATTGAACTGAAGTTATAACCTAAGCTTAGCAGAAATATATTACAATATATCCTTTAATATACCTCCAAATGTCATCTGATTTTCAAAAAAGAAATGTTACTCTGCTGCAGCTACAACAAAGCTTATTAAAAATTTACTACAGTATAATTTATTGCTTTTTGAAGCATAAACATTTAATAAATTAAATACTTAGTATTTCCACAGTACGTGAATAAAAAATTCCAAAATTTGTTCTGTCCAAAAAGAGTTTATTTAAATGATTAATTTCATAACTGTTGAGCAAATAAGTTCTGTTCATTCAAACAGTGCTCTTCACTAAATTGTACACAAACAGAGTATAAAACTTATATTTTTAAATAAAGCAAAATTCTAGCTGTTCAAACATTACAGTCTTACCTCATTTGAATGAGTTCTATTCTGATGTTTGGCCCGATCAGAAGCATTACTGAATGCCTTGGTACAACCCGGGAACTCGCACACATAAGGTTTCTCCCCTGTATGAGACCTAAGATGAGTCTTCAAGTTTTCCAGTCTAGAGTAGGCTTTGCTACAACCTTCAAACTAAACATAAACAAATCTATATACTTATGATGCATCATTGTCAAAAATATATATTTTTAACAATGTTTGTTAAAACAGAGGGTTCCACTTATACTTTTGTTTTGATTTTTCTTTTGCAAATATTATTTCATGGTTACTTAAATAAAAATATAATAAAATTTTATGCAGGTGATTTTAGACTCTTAGATTTGAATTCTATGTACACTAGATCTTCAGTAACATATAATTTTTATTGTAAATAGATATTGTAAAGTCCTAGAAGTACATAACTCATTTTTTATATTACCAGCTTTTATGCCATTCATTATCACAAAAATGTAAGTTAAAAATAACAATTTAAATGAAATGCTACACTAAAATTAAATTGAAAGAATGCTGAATTTTGAAACATATTTAGTTTTCAGTAACGTTCAGATATTTCAGTGATGGTTTACCCAACTTATTTAAAATAGCAATTTTAAATGTTCTATCAAATAACAGACATTTTTAAAATTTTCTTAACCTTCTTAAGATTTCTTTGATGTTTTTGTTAGGTCATATTAAACTTTTTTTAACCTCACAACATCTCTTACTAATACTTCCTTTACTGATATTTTTATTCTGCTCAATTTCATTGTTTTTTTACTAATACTATTATGCTAATAAAGTAAACTTCCTGTGAATTTTCGTAGTTTTCTTTAGAAATATCTGGTTTTGCAGAACTTACTGTGCATTTATGTGGTTTTTCTCCAGTGTGCCGTCTCATGTGAACAACCAGCATATACTGAGCTTTGAAAGGCTTTTCTTCTCGGGAACAATCTTCCCATCGGCACACAAAAGATTTCTTGTTTCCATGGATGTGATCATTATTTATATGCTGAAAAATTCCAAGTTTAGCCAAAAGTTTTCTTTTTTCAATTAAGTATAATTGCATGAGAATGATGTATGGTTGAAATTCTTCAAAATTGATAAAGTTTGATTATGAGAAAAACATCAATATGGTGAAACATGTTTTGCATACTAAGATATATTTATAAAATTAAATTAAATCACATTATGGCTGTAGAATTGACAGTTGTTAAAAAAAAAGGTAGTATATCTCCCTCATTTGATGTATTACATTGTTAATTTTACAAGTTCAGCTAAAGTTTAAAAACTTTCTGAATTAAATTAAATCACATTATGGCTGTAGAATTTACAGTTGTTAAAAAAAAGGGTAGTATATTTCCCTCATTTGATGTATTACATTGTTAATTTTACAAGTTCAGCTAAAGTTTAAAAACTTTCTGCATTATTCATCTTTAAATCATTTGCCTACATCTCACTGGATCATTCACATTTACCAGCCCCTTCAATAATAGTAGGTTAAACGTAGAAACACTAAAAGAACATGCTGACTTTATAAAGCAACTTAAAACTGAAGTTTGTTTTACAACAGAACTAAATTATAATTTTATCTTAATAATATCCCCATTACTGATTACTCTGATTTATGCAATACAAATAACTATTTGATAGCTCAATAACAATTAAAGTGCTTTGCTGTACTTTCCTAGACTCGTGCAATTCAAAACAGTCTAGATGTTCAGGTGTTTCTTTGTCAGTTTTAACTACCACATTAAATATTAAACATTTGCAAGTTTGAATGGAAGTTCAAAAATTATAGTAAGTTCACATTTAAATGCACCTTCAACTAATCATAACCTTACTAATTAAATAACATTTTCATTGTTATAAGCTAGTATAACAACTCAAATTTAACAATACAAACTTCAGAGAAATACCTTTACAAGATCATCTTGAGTACCAAACTCCTTTTCACAGTCTTTCCAATGACAGTTTGTTTCCACAAAATCCCCAGGTTCATCTTTGAGGTCTATACTTACATCTCGGTCATCATCCACTCTACATGCTTCACCAGCTAAACTGTTTGTTGCTTCTTTCTTAATATTGTTTTTTCTACTTCCTTCTGAATCAACTGTGCTGCTAACTATGTTGCTCGCCATTTCTCGACTACCAACAACATTGATCTGGTGTAAACAAATAAACAATTACACATCTTGATCAATCACTTTCCATTTAGGCTTAAAATAATTTTATTACTAACCATTTTTATTAAAAAGCCAAAAAAAAAGTTCTAGATGATTTAACAGCTTCAACCACAATCTGGATAAGTATAATATGATGCAACAATAAAACATTTCTACAAATCAAAGTTTAATAACCAAAATTATCTATTACTTAGAATAAGAAATGGATCTCTTAGCTTCCTATAAGTGTTCTAAATGATACCTCAATAAAACATATGATTATTCAAGTAAAGCAAATAACTATTCAATAAAACTGGTTACTGAAATGTTCAGGTAATGAAGTGAATAACAATAAATGTATTGGGTAGAAACTTCCCATCTCTATTACTTATAGAAATGCTACTCACACCAGAATCAAATTTCATGGTTCCAACAGAGCTACCTGGAACTCCAAACCCATGGTTAGTTAGCAGTGATTGCTGTGGAAGGCCAGAGTTAGGTGGGAAAACAACAGAAGAGCCAAGACCTCCCTGGCACATCAGTTGATGGAGTTGTTGAAGATGTGGAGGAACAGTGGGTGGTGAGATGCCCATTGCTGGACTCAGGGTTCCTGATCAAATTATCAAAGTCATTTACTCATTTCAGTACAACTTAGTCTTTTGTTTTGAACAAAATATACACTATGTTTCTATAGTTTCATAGAAGCACAGCCCATATATAAAATAAATTGCATGCACAGAAAAAAATAATAATCAAAACAATTATTCAACAAAATAAGTTTAAAAAGAAGAAACAATTGACAAATACAATATATGTTGCACTTTTGTGATATTTAGGTACTCTGAGGCAAAACAGAGGATCACAAATATCTGTATTACAGCACATTCCATAAATGTTATGCAGAGAATAAAATTAACATGAACAACAAAGAAAATCTTATTCACAAATAGAAATATTGTGAGGTCTTTACCAATATTGGTAATTTAATACAAAATGATAAAAACCCTATAATCTGATCACTTTTGAAAGGTGGACCTTTCTTCCTCAGGGGCAAACTGGTAATCTAATTTTATTGTTTGTTGGTTTAATTTTCTCTCAAAACTACTTGAAAGCTATTGGCACTACCCATCCCTAATTTTGAAGGAATAAACAAGAGAGAAGGCAATCAGTAAACACAACACCAACCACAAGCTCTTGGGCTACTCTTTTAATTAACAAATAGCAAGGTTGATCTTCACGTTATAATGTTGCCATGGTTGAAAGGGTGAACATGTTCAGAAATAGATTTCTATCCCACAGTCCACATATTGTTAGTCAAGTGTCCTAACTACCAGAATACTCCAGATCCCACAAACTTTGATAATGATTGTGTGAGCTCTGGCTGCTCAAAAGAGCATGTATATACAAGAAAATGCCAGGAAACATAATTATAATGATGCTACAATCTAACCAAATTCATAGCAGAGTATTCTACAATCAACAACATATGTATACACATAAAGCTTAAATGTAGCTCAGTACTGTTTCGTGGAACTGAAATTTCTAGAACGCCTCCATACAGCTATAAATATAACCAACGCGATGCGCAAAAAAGAATATCTATTATTAGTTTACTATAGTCAGTGTGCTATAAACGTCGGAAGCTATAACTGTGATTGTAATAACGCTTATCAATCGGAAAACTTCAGATATTTGACCAGGAACCTTTACAAAGTTCGAACATTACAAATCGTTTAACTTCAGTGGATTCTCATCCGACATTAATACTTTTACGAAAACATTACCTAACGTCATCGGTGGAAACTCAATCTCTAATAGGTGTATGAAGAGTGAAGACTACAGCTCCCTGTTACGTGAATTGTGTCTTAAGTCAACTCGTAATTAATTCGCTCATCGTAAACCCTTGTTAAGATATCAAAGAAGTTACAGACTAAAAGGAAGACTTTATATTGTTTGCAAGATTGTGAAACTTTGGTTAGAAATCACTGTTTGTAATAACTGTTATTGTAAATTGAATTGTTGTGTGTATATTAAAACGTATTTGTGTTAAAAACGAAAACTGTGTGTATCAATCTTGTTGGCAAATATCATAAACTGACAAAATATCGGCTTTTAACTACAATTTAACTACTAAATTTAAAGTACAATTTAACTACTAAATTTAAAGTATCATTTAGCTCGGTTTCAGACCATTCGAAATTCTAATACGTAACAGTTGTAAGACACAAAGCTACACAATGGGCTCTGCTATGCCCACTGCATGTATCGAAACCCAATGTTTAGCTATATAAGATCTCAGACTTATTGTTAAGCCACTGAAGTGGGGTGGGGCTAACTAAACAAGAACATCCAACTACCAATAACGTGAAAAACAATAAGAATATACAGTTACTAGCAGCTGACATGATAGAAGCAATTGTGATTTTAGATAAAAAGAAGAAAAAATGGAAATAAATATTTTCAAACTATCTGTATTTCTATTTGATATCAATAAATAGCTAACGTCCCAATCCGTCTGTATGACCTTCCAAAAATGCATAAAGAGAACATATCCCATTACCACCAATCACCAGTTGCATAAATTCACCTACATATAACCTTTCTAAACACGTTGTAGGTTTATTACACCCTTTAGTTGGTAATAGTCCGTGACATATAAGAAATAGTTTTGAATCTACTAATTACCTTCAAACAATATTCATTAATGAAAGTGAAGAAATGATATGGTTTGATGTTGTAAGCCTGTTTACATATTGTTGCGACAGCGGAAGTCACGAAAGTCACGTGACGCTGGTAACACGTGATGAGTTTCTAGAAGGATCATGAAGGCCCAAGTGTTTGCCAGACGCCCTCTATTTTAGTATATAAACCCGACAAATGATTGCAGATATAGAGACAGATAATAAAGTAAACCCAGCGGTAGTAACGGTAAGTAAAGTGCGTGAATCGTTGTGAATTATAGCGTGTGTTCAAGTTAAAGTGACGGTGGAAATTCTGTGTATTGCAAAGTTGTATTGAGAAAGAATAAACTAGTTTTATTTAAGAAAGGACTTGTATCGCTGAAGTTCCTCGGGAAGAATTTATACCGGAAATTAACAAACGACCAGAGACATAACAATATATACCCACCAAATTGGCCGTAGCGTTTCAAAACCAGATTGAACGAAAACAAGAGCCTAACTGAACGGACGTCACTATCACCAGATGACATTTGTACACTGTTAAAACTGGCCCGGCATGGCTAGGTGGTTAGGGCGATCGACTCGTAATCTGGGGGTTGCGGGTTCGAATCCCCATCCCACCAAACATGCTCGCCCTTTCAGCAGTGGGGGCATTATAAGGTGACGGTCAATCCCATTATTCGTTGTTAAAAGAGTAGCCCAAGAGTTGGCGGTGGGTGGTGATGACTAGCTGCCTTCCCTCTAGTCTTACACTGCTAAATTAGGGACGGCTAGCCCTTGTGTAGCATTGCGCCAAATTCAAAAACAAACAAACAAACTGTTAAAACTATGCCTTGATGTTACCCAATTAGTTCCAATACAATGAGTAGTATTACCAACAAATCCATCGTACAACTATGGAGTTGCTAATTTCAACTATTGTAGCAGCTTTAGTTATGAAAACCTTCGATATCAAGCCTTAGAAAGCTTCAAAAATTAAAAGCTATAAAACATACGTGGATGATATTTCACCATTCTAGATATATATATATAATAAAAACTCGGAGAAACTGTTTTGGATCACCTTTGCGGTATTAATAACCAAGATTAAGAATCTCAAGGAAAACTGTCCTTCTTGCATATTTCAGTTAACATACAAGAAAACAGAACTTGAACTTCTACTGTAGATCGGAAACCTCTGAATGTAGAAAAAAATAACTTGAATTTAATTCCCACCAATGCTTCAAGCTTAACATGCAGATTGTTAGACAAAATCACATCCTAGATTGTAAAAATAGTGGTTATAGCTAAATGTAATAACGAATTTAAACACATTTTCCCATGAGTTATGGAGGAACCCAAGAGACAACAAAAACAAATAAACATAATAAGTACCAGTACACCACGCGTTACCACCATAATTGTATATAATCACCTATAGTGAATCCCAACACACAGAGTAAACACTTAGAAAAATACTAGACTTGTCGAAAGGTCTGGCAAGTATTTTTTAACCATTCGTTTAATGAAATTGCTATATAATTTTGTGTTTAAACTTTAATTTGGTCTGGTGTGTCACAAAAAAGTTTTTAATGCTACTTTTTAACTCTCCTTTACATTAAAAACAGCATTTAACTGTTAGAGTAAATATTAATATAAATAATCGTAAGTCTCACCTTGACATGTTTACCCTTATAAGTAGAGAAAACATTTTATCCATGTTATTTTACGCTTATATCATTGAACTCACATAATTTGAAGTTTAATATAAGCTTCTTTTTGAAGTGAAATTAAACAGCCCTCAATTTTGATCAAAGTTGTACTTATACCTCATATTAAAGAATAAGGTTGGTTTGTTTGTTTTAGAGCAAAGCCACACTGGGCTATCTGCTGTGTCCACTTCGGGGAAATTGAACCCTATATTTTAGCGTTGTAAGTCCGTAGACTTACGTTGTACCATCGGGGAATTAAATATTTAAGGAAATTGAGATTGTGATTACTATTAACAATAGCTCACACTTTACAACAACACAGAATATCATTAGCCTTAGTATATTTTTAATACTGTATTCTTTATTCCGTCCCTTTGGGTTTCTTAAGGATTAGAAGAGTGTCGGTATTTCAACCAATTATGTTCGCGATATCCATTTTTGACGACGCGTTCTGCTCAATATAGAGCTCAACAGGCCATCTGGAACACAATAAATACAGTACTGAAGAAGCATGATGATTAATAATCATATTTGTCATAAGACATTAGTATTAGGCTTATTATTGTTTTTAATAATACATTCTTGATTAAGTCCTTATGGGGGGGGGGGGGTAAGAAGAGTGTATATTAGCATGATAAAATCAATACAGAGCTCATAAGGGCGGCTGGGATTGAATAAAGAACATAGTATTAAAATATATAATATGCCTAATACTAATGTCTTATTAGAAAAGCCGCTCACGCGCGGTCACACTATAGCATTATTCCAATTGTTTAGAGATATTAGTTTTTACTGTTGACTACAAGAGCAGTTGCAAGTCGTTATGTATTAAATAGTTTACATACCAGCAGAAAGATGGCCATATGATCCACTGGCACTAGAACTTCGGGATCCATTCATGAAAGACATCAAGGAATTCGGAGAAAACCTAATCATGGAATTGATGTCAAAAACATCTGAATAGGGTGAATTGGACAAAGCACGCTTCCTTCCATGTCGAAACCCTGGTCTAGGACTATTCAGACTAGAGCCTAAAATATGCAAACCAGCCAAGAGGTAAGGAAACAATATCTCTCAATCCTACTTTCAGGATATCTTACAGAAGCTAATAGTTTTGTTCTGGTACTAGCTTATGGCAGGAAATAAACATGCAATACTTCTTTATCATATTATGTAAATCTCGAACTGTAACTGCAATTGATTTTATTCTCAGTCTATAAAATGAAAAAAACATAAGTGTCACAAGTATACGATTTATATTAGCACAAAATAATAGTATAAAAGTAAAGAAAAGTAATACAGTTTTAACATTGTATACCAAAACTTTATTATACTTACTATCCACTGAAAAACCTACATCAGCGGCTGAGTTAGGTAGAAGAGGCTGGAAGTCTCCAACCAATCCTCGTTGGTTGAGTGTTGCCATTTGATGCAGATAGTCTGGATGCATTGTTAGACCTGCATAAATTCAAAATCCTAAATTACTGACCAGTTATAAAACTTAACTTTACTTGTCAAAAATGACGTATTTATAATAGCTTAAGTGTAGAATATGTAATATCTACTTTCATACAACAATACCCTTCTTAATTACTCATGACGTACTATCTCTAAGAGGTAAACTATGTGACTGTTAAGTATTTAATTAATGCCTTAGAATTTAACACTTTCTTTCCACCAAACATTTTAGTTTAACAATAACTATGATATGCTGAGATTTTACACAATCACAAAACTGTGTAGAGATTTAACACGTTTCTTACAAAAGGAAACACAGATTTAAAATTTGAAATGAAATATAAACAAGAACAGGCCCGACGACAGAGGGGAGAGGGGGGGGGGCAACTGCCCAGAAGCCCTAGCGAATGGAACCTAGTTATACCGTAAAGCCCGCAAAGCATCTTTAGGATATATCTTCATTTAATCATAGTTTTGGCTTTTCTTTGCACATAGACGTTTGATAAATTAAGAATGATTGAAATAATAATTTGAGTAATAATTAAAATATACTTGTTACTTTATAAATTTAATATATATTTGTTGTTACTATATTAACGTTCTTACCCTTATACTGTAAAGGCTGTTTCTATGATTTTGCTTTGTATATGAGCTCGTTGCTGTTCTAATTTAGGATCTTCTTTTTTTAATAAGTTCTTTAAAATGCTAAAAAAAGGATAAATAAAGTGGCCCGGCGAGGATGTATGCCCCGGGGCCCGTGCTGGCTCTCGACTCTCCTGCACAGAAGTAACTGTTTAACAGTTGTCACATCGTATTTCTCCCAGTTCCATAGGTCGATAATATGACTAATATATAACTAAAACCTATTTCTACAAAGAGGTATTAATCATCAAAATACAAGCAGAAAATATGGTATTTAAAAAAACTTTAACTAGTTTTATTAACGCACTGCATGTTTCTTCTTACAGTTCCTTGGAAAGTTCATAAAAAACTGATGTAAAGTAACAATCCTCAAACCATCAATAAATAACATAATTTCAAGAACATTTATTTATTTTTATTCCAAAGTCAGGAACACATTTCATCTACCTAAAAACCATTTGCTTTGTGAAGTAGCTTCTGTTCTCACAGTGAATTTATCTCCTTTATCATCATTTTGAAAACATCTTGTTTCCAATGGCAGATGCATTATTCTTTCAACACTAGAGACATTTTGGCCAGCAGAGATTATTATATGATCAATACAATATTTCAATTTGCACAAAATTCCTCATGGCCAGCACATTCATCAAGTTTCTGGAGAAATCATTCTGCAACTGTACAGACCAGATAAAACTTCTCTTAATGTTGATTTTATATATTGTTACGACAGCGGAAATCACGTGACGCTGGTAACACGTCATGAGATTCTCGAAGGATCTTGACTTTTCCTGGCAACTCTAGTCTTTTCTAGGCGCCATCTTTTCTTGTATATAAGCCCGGCAAATAAAGCGGAGATATAATAGCAGATAGAGAGATACAGAGACAGATAAGTGAGTCAAGCGAACGGTAGTGACCATAAGAATAGTGCATGAATCGTTGTGAATTATAGCGTGTATTTAAGTTAAAGTGATTGTGGAAATTCTGTGTATTGCAGAGTTGCATTGAGAGAGAATAAACTAGTTTTATTTAAAGAAAGGTCTTGTATTGCTGAAGTTCCTCGTGAAGAATTTATACCGGAAATTAACAAACGACCAGAGACATAACAAATTGGTGTCAGAGAGTGGAACAGGAAAGAGAGATAAAAAAAGAAAAGAAGAAGAAGATGGAAACGAGAGGTGGCAAATCAAACTACAGCTTACCAAATTTGATGGCAGCAATACAAGAACAGCAAAAGAAACAAGAAGAGAGATTACAACAGCTGTTGGAGGAAAAAGAAAAGAAACAAGAGGAACTAGAAATTAAAAAAGAAGAGAGACTACAGCAGTGGTTGGAGGAGAAAGAAAATGAACAAGCAGAGAGACTACAGCAGTGGTAACAGGAACAAAAAAAGAAACAAGAAGTACAAATGGAAAAGCTTAGTAAATTTCAAAGTGAATTAAATACCTTAAAGGATGATTTACTGTCTTTAACACAAGAATGATATATTAGCCATGGACCTAATCAGCCCCAGACAACGGAAAGCCCCTTCCAGAACCCACAACTAAACCCTAAGGCAGACATCTTCAGTCCTGTCAGAAGTCACATTCCAGACATAAGTGTCAGCAATAGGGTGATCTAGTACAAAGGAAGCCACAGGAATTCGATGGGAAA
>NW_013666492.1:22425-34518 GCF_000517525.1 Limulus polyphemus
GAACATCCCCAAGGTAGCCCGATGCTTGTGGAAGCAGTGGAAGACCCATCCAGGAAAGTGGATGTGAAGATTGGAAGGTCACTTGTGCCAGGTCATCAAGTAGTACCTATAACAGTGGCTAATTTCTCTAAATGTGAGCAGAAACTTAAGGAAGGGCACTGTTGGGTGTTTAGAGGTAGAGCCAGTCAATGTTAAGGCAAGAAATACAACCATAAAGAAAGGACATACACTCCAAGAACATTTAACTGACCTCTAGAAGAAGAGCATACTCCATTTGTCACCATCACATGCTCTTCAGGTTAGAGAACTTTTGGCCAATTATGCAGACGTCTTTTCGAAAGGAGATCATGACCTCGGGTGCACAGACCTTGTGGAGCACAGAATAAACACTGGCAATCACCGTGGCAATCACTTCTTCTTCAGATTTGGTATGCCATACGAACTGCATTCGGATCAAGGCCGTAACTTTGAATCAGCTGTGTTCCATGAATGCTTCAAGTTGTTTGGCATAAGAAAGACCAGGACAACGCCACTTCACACACAGTCTGATGGGATGGTAGAAAAGTACAATTGGACATTTAGACAGGAATTGGCAAAGGTTTGTAATAGCTGCCAAGATGACTGAGATGTCTTACTCCCTCCGCTGTTGATAGCCTATAGAAAAGCAGAGCAAGAAGCCACTGGAGACACTTCAGCAAAGCTGATGTTTGGTCAGGAACTTCGGTTGCCAGTGGATCTGATAACAGGGCGCCCACTTTACGAAGAGTTGCCTGAAAATGTATCAGAGTTCGTGAAAGTGTTATCTGAAAGGATGGATGACATTTACCATCAGGTGCTTTCAAACTTGAAAACGTCTGGTGATTCCATGAAGCTATGTTATGATAAGAGAGCTACTGAAGTCAGCTTTGTACCAGGAGACAAGGTGTGGTTGTATAACCCCAGGAAGACCAAAGGGAAGTCTTCTATGTTTCTTCTCCATGGGAAGGCCCATATGACATAGTGGATCGTCTCTGAGATGTGACTTTCTGAATAAAATGTGGTCGGCGAGGTAAGCCAAAGGTGGCGCATGCCAACAGGTTTTGGCGTTATCCAGGACATTTCAGTTGGAATGAAGTGAATAATGGAACAAATGACGCTGCTGAAGATGTGTCACCTGAAAAAGCCACTGTCGAAGAAGAAACTCTCCCCGGTTTTGAGAAGGGAAACAGTGAAGCCCTTGATTAAGGTACTACCACTGATGTGACTGTTACCGATAATAACACATTTCCTGATGAAGCAGATGAATCCCACGTGAAGCAGAAGCCAACGAGACGGAGACCAGTACGGAATAAGATATGTCCCGTAAAATTAAGAGACTTTGTTGAATTTTGATTTTGTGTTTGTAAATTCTGTACATTTAATTAAGTTATTGTTAATTATCTATTGGTTTAATGTAAGTGGCTATTTTTCGGGACGAATAATACTAAGGAAGGGGCAGTGTTACGACAGCGGAAGTCACGTGACCCTGGTAACACGTCATGAGATTCTCAAAGGATCTTGACTTTTCCTGGCAACTCTAGTCTTTTCTAGGCGTTCTCTTTTTTGTATATAAGCCCGGCAAATAAAGCGGAGATATAATAGCAGATAGAGAGATATAGAGACAGATAATTGAGTCAAGCGAGCGGTAGTGACCATAAGTAAAGTGCGTGAATCGTTGTGAATTATAGCGTGTGTTGAAGTTAAAGTGACTGTGGAAATTCTGTGTATTACAAAGTTGTATAGAGAAATAATAAACTAGTTTTACTTAAAGAAAGGACTTGTATCGCTGAAGTTCCTCGGGAAGAATTTATACCGAAAATTAACGACCAGAGACGTAACAAATAAAATGTTAGCACTGAAAACAACATGTTTACAAATTCAGTAAAAATTCTTTTGAATTTTTTAATTGTTCAATATACAGCATTAGAAATGTCTAACTCTAAGATGTGGATATAATTTAATAAACTAGTTAAGATTAACCAAGGAGTAAAAGTAGAAACATGACTACAATTTTCATTTTTTAATTCTTAATTCTTTTGTATGTAATTTTTTCTACAACTGCTATAGAGAAATTTGAAAAAAGGATAAAAGCCTATCCAAAATATTTAAACATTCTAATTATTTATTGATGTCAATTTAATTAACAGTGCGTATGTGTGTGATTTTTATTATGACTTTTTTTATATTTTATAATAAAAAATCACTTTAAATGAAAGTACTACTGAATTACTGCCAACAAATATTTTTAATATAAAGTAGAAATAACCTGGGGTGTCCATGGGACTAAAGCCTCTAACTGAAATGGATGGGTTGGAATGAAAGGAATTGTATAACTGCTCCATATAGGCTGGACTGAGACGATATGGATGGTGGAACCCAGGATCCATCTGTCCATTTGGAACTGCTCGATGCTGGGAGAGGAAGGTAATATCTGACAATCCAGCACCTGTTCCATTTCCAGCAAGTCTGTAGGTGACACATTCAAACTTTCACACCTGAATGTCTAACTTTATCAAGACAGATATGATCAGAAGCTATAGGAAACTAAATTTAATGGACAATTTCTTGTAAAACGACTGTTGAGAATCCTTTAATAATTGTACATAGTCAAATGATGAATTTAAGAAATTACAACTTCACTGTATAGTGTGGGCTAAAAGAATGAACAAGTTATAAATAATAATTTATGGATGCTTAAAACTATGCAGTTAATAATGTTATACACTTTTAATTTCAACATTTACTTATCTATAATAGGGCAATGCTAACAGTTTTCTGCATCTTAATGTCCTTTCATTAATTTAAATGTTAATATATATATACACAGATAAATAATTATCAGTAGCAATTTTGTGGCACAATATTTAAGTCCTTTTTGTTTTGTTTTTATGTTAACACATGATATGTTTAGAAACATTCAACCAATAGAATAGCAAGACTATAAATAAAGAACATAATAAGAAACTGGACTAGTAGTTTAAAAAATTGCCAATATAAATATTTAAAATGTGTAGATGAGGCCGCTATCATACAATAAAATGTACAGAATGCCTATTTTTGACACTAACAATATTAGCCTAAAAGAACTGCAGGTGATAGAATTGTCAAAATACAGAGAAACATTAATATTGTTATAGAAGGCCTGATAAATACAATGACAGACATGAGTGAATCAGTAGAGAACCAGTTAACATTATTAAATATTAGACCACCTACATCATTGTCACAATTTCTATGAAATTCAGCCAATGAGCTGTCAGTCTCATTCTCTTAAGCAACTATTTTTGTTAAATATATAGACATAACTTTTATATGTACCATGTTGATGAATCTGAACATTCATTTTATGAATGTAATTACCTCCATCTATGATGTTAGACAAACTGAATGAGTCTTATAAACCCTTGTTTCTCAAGTGAAGGGATGAAACAATTCTCAGTTAAAAGATCCATTTTGCTGTCTAACTAGAAGGATCAGACACAGCATCATTAAGTGATCTACCACAGGAAAGCTGGAATCATGAGCAGATATTATCGTCTGCTCTTTTTTATCGATATAGAACTAGTAATCATAAAGAGTGTCACTTTAGGTGCAGAGTGGAAAGAAAAAAAAAAGGAAACGGAGAGAATCTTGTGCAAGTAATTAAGAGTGTAGAATGCCTCACACAATTATCATACCAGAAATCACTTAAACAATAATGGATTCTATGGACTGTGTTCATCAGTGGGTTTCATGATGAAAATACGTACATTGTACAAGATCATAGGAAGATTACAACCTTAAGGGAAACTAAATATTAGAAAGAACTATGTTTTTTAGAACCACACAAGTTTTTTTATGGACTGTCATAATAATACGTCTGGTTATTTACATAGCGTTCATCTTTTTTTCTTTTTTTTAGTGTTCTAGATTTCATAGAAATCACAATAGTAATATGCAACAGATTGTTTCGCGTGATTCTACGTTTATCAAAATGTTTATACGAATTTTTCACGCACCTTGAATTCTGGAATAGTTACATAGAAAGCACATTTAAATTTCTCGTTAAAAAACAAAACTAAACAACATTATCTTTTGTGTCATTTGATAAATAAGACCGTATTTACTTCATGACCTAACACGTTGGAAGCGTAAAGTACTGCATGGTATAAACAGGACCAAATAAGTCATCCATCCCCTTCATAGACAGGCGTTTGTTGAACTAGGCAGGTCAAGGCCATGAATGGTCTACTAGGTTTGTTTTAATTCTCTTAAAAATATTCGCATTTATTAAAACTTGCAGCAATAAAACGTAAGCTTCTTAAGCCAGTGGTTTTCAAATAACAATAAACTTTAAAAGTAAAGGTTTCTACATGAAACGAGCAATGTCACAGTTTACAAAACGCGCTTGACTAAAACATAGCTAATATATTTGTCGATTGTTTAGTATAAGCTACATTTATGTTTCCGCAGAGAGATACTGTTTTCTATTTGTTTCTTCTTCTTCCAAACACTTTTCAATCGACCGCCATTCTTACATTTCCCTGCGGAATGACTTGAAACTTGATAGGATTATACCTTGGTCCAGTTCGTGCCAGATTATACCTTGGTCCAGTTCGTGCCAGATTCCTTTGTCTTTCTTTCTTTCTTTTTTGATTTGGATCTTTTTTAAGGATTTTATGAGGTCAAAGGTAAAATACCCCAGAATGTATATTTTGGGCTCCTGTACGGTCATATTTACAGCAGTAAATATGAAAGTTGGGAAATATAAATTTTCATGCGCCCAACACACTGACATACAAAATAAGATGGATTTCCCATTTTGAGCCTTTTGAGGGGAGCCAGAGCTCATAAAACGTACAATTTTGGAATTTTGGGTCAATTACTCGACTGTATTTTATTCAATTTACATGGAATTTGGTACAAAGATACTTTTGTGCAAGAAACACACATTGACAAACAAAAAGATGGACATGCCCATTTTTAGTAAATATAGGGAATAAAGATGCAACTAAAAGCATAATTTTAGGGTTCTTTTTACAATTACTCCACCGTATTTCAGCCAATTTACAGGGAATTTAATACAAATATACCTTTTTTACTGGTCCCATACAAATACGTACAAAATGTGAAATATGCCCCTTTTTGGTCATTTTAGGGTGGTCAAAAGTTAAATAAACCTATAATTTTAGGAGTTTTGGTCAGTTACTTAGCCTTATTTCGACCAATTTACATGGAATTTGGTAAAATTTTCTACAAGCAAAACACTCTGACAAACCAAAATGTTATACTTTTTTCTAGCAATTATAGGGAGGTCAAGATGCCACAAAACTTAACTGTATGTTTTTTTGACAGTTACTTCGTTGTATTTTAACCAATTTACATTGGCCTTTGATAAAAAGCTACTTTTTTACAGGTTCCAAACAGAGATATAGACAATTTTGGAATATTTGTTTTTGCTCAATTTTTCAACGAGGAAACCACAATTTGGGATTTTCGTAAACTATTCATCTATATGTTAACCAACTTTTTGATTTTTCTGTGTTTTTAATGATTTTTCTCATGTCAAAATTGGCCATGTAGGGATTGCATGTCGGAGACATGTTGCATTTGCCTGCGAATGTTGACCTTTTTAAGTTGTATTTTAAATTTTGGCGAAAGAGAGCCACTGATCTTAATGAAGATATTCAGATCCTAAAATATAATAAGATATGCCTAGGAAAAAGTTCTAAGGATGTGGCGCAAAGTTTTCTCGTACATTCGAAGCGAGATTATAAATACGATATAAGCTCATTGGCTAAAGTTTGTAGGTGGAGTAGTAGCAACAAATAACCACTACATAAATTCATCTTATCCTATGGCTAGTTCTATCTTTCAGCCCAACAAATACAATCTCCCATAGACCATTAACCAGTACAGGTCTTTATATGAGAGAAAATCAAAGATCTTTTTGAATTTATCAAGATAGAGCTCTGGATTTCGGAGCTGGCAAACCGGGTTCGAATCCGTGCAATACTACAAAATATTCCGTTATTTAAGCTGTTGGTATAACAGTGACAATCAATTCCTTAGTGTGGGTGGTAGGATGCTTCTAACTAGTCAGTCAGTGGCTTAAAGCTAAGAAAGGCAGTAGGTTACCATAGTAATTTTGCCATAAATATAAAGTACAAGCGTGGCTGGGATTGGTTTGATTTGTTTTGAATTTCACTCTAAGAGACACGAGGGCTATCTGCACTAGCTGTCCCTAATATAGCAGTGATAGACTAGAGGGAAGGCAGCTAGTCAACACCATCCACTAACAAATTTGGGCTATGCTTTTACCAATGAATAGTGAGATTGACCATCACATTATAATGCCCATAGCTGAATAGGCGACGATATTCGGTGTGACGGGGATTCGAACCCGTGACCCGCAATTCGCGAGTCGAGTACCATAACCGCCAGGCCCGAGTGGCTGGGGGAAATTGGAAGCATAGAAAAAGGAAGATAATGGACTAAGAAGGAGATGGATCTGTGAATATCCTTCTGATATTTCCCTGTCAGCAATGATTGTGGTGACATTGGGACAAATACACATTTGATTATAACTGATGATCTTCAGCCTGAGCCTATTAAACGACACATATGATGAGTAATTGGAACGTGGACACTGGTCTCTGACAAAGTGCAGAATCACTTTGGTGAACTGAGGAACACCCTTGTTAACACCTGGAAGTATTTCAATAAACTCATCACCAATTGTGATGAGTTTATTGAAATACTCAGCTTGTTGGCTCTCCAATCAATACTTTCATAAGAGAAAGCCACAAAATATCATTCAGTCTCTGTGGACTCCACGTCCAATACCAACTCACTCTCATCTTAAGATGCATTTTACACAATGGTCCAGTTGAAATCTTCATCAAATTTATTCCAATTTATGGACATACTGGAGTGGAGCTGGCAAATATATTCTTTGATTTCCTTCAAGGCTCTAATATCATTATTCAAGACTGCCAAATGGGCTTCAAACATGATGGCAAGTACAATAGCATTCAAGTGCTGATCCAGGAAAAAAAATTCTCTGACAGACTATATTCTATGCTACATACATTTGCTCAACTTAGTTGTTCAATGAGCTTTAGACTGCTGCATGGAAGTTGTTTTGCTTTTTGACGTTGCACAGAAGCTATACGTGTTTTAGCAGCTTCCACCCACCATTGGGAGTATGTCTGTGACGCCCTTAAACCTTTAAAGTCACCAACACGATTTCAAACACGAAGTGGTCGGCACATACAGATGCCTTATGTGTCCTGAGATTGGGATATGGAGCTATCACAGAAATT
This sequence comes from Limulus polyphemus, assembly GCF_000517525.1. NCBI lineage: Eukaryota > Metazoa > Arthropoda > Merostomata > Xiphosura > Limulidae > Limulus > Limulus polyphemus. The sequence goes on from NW_013666492.1 coordinate 29,748, forward strand.
CTTGATTCTGACTGAAGATACATCTGAAAAAAGCTGATGTGCAATTGGAAGCCAGCAGCTTAGTTTCAGTCATGAACCAGTTAGAAACTAAAGTCATGGTTTACCATACTGGAGGGGTTTGACAAAGCTAGCAAGTCATTGTAAAATACGAAATTGGGTTTAAGTATTGAAGCTCAAGGTTTGGAATCTTTGAGATCACTTGTGAAAAGAATGCACCCCATTGTTTCAGAATTCGAAGACAAAAGGAAAAACCATTCAACGCTGTGACACAAGTGCATTTGAGGAAAAAACTAATACAAGATGGGATCATGGAGATGCTGATCTTTCCCTGTCGAATAAATTCAGAGTCGAGACATTCTTGGCCATAATTTATAAAATGTCATCAGCCCTCAAAGATTACTGACGTATGAACAGATTCGAGATAGTTTTAAATTTCTATCAGTAATGGGTTGTGTGTGGGTGTGTTTGTCTTAAAGCGGAGTCACATTGGACTATCTGCTGTGTCCACCAGGGGGTAATCGAAACCTGAAATTTAAGGTTGTAAGTCTGTAGACTTACTGCTGTCCTACAGGGAGACATACTGGATTCTATGCCTACTGATGGCCTCCGTGATGTGGTCAGGCATTTAATGCAAATATAGCTTAATAACCTTGAACAGACCACAGTAAACAGAATGGTTCAATCTGCGGAACTATGCAAAGTGTGATCCTTTAATAAAATAATCGAATCCAAGTTGATGCAGATGCTCAGTTCTATATCCAGCCAATCACTGACATTCACCTTCCCGAATGTGACCAAAATCCTTCACATGTACTTGTGCCTCCTGATCAGTAACTCCTATGGCGAATGTTCGTTCTAGACTTTGAAGCACATCAAAAACACGCTACGGTTAACTACGGGTCGAAGCTGGTTGAACGTGCTATCGTTCTGTGCATTGAATACGAATTATTCTAACTACTCAATGTAACTGAAATTCTTAGTGAATTTTCTTGTTCCAAGACCAGGAAAACAATGATGTAAGATAGGTTTTAGATACTTTTTCCTTGATATATGGTAAAACTCTCGTTGTGTTAACGTAAAAACGTTGTAACACCAAGAATGTATATTCATACTAACATACTCAACAAATGAGGCACTTAAAGACAAATTAAAAACAAACTCTTCTTAGTCAATGATATCATTCAGTTTTTGTCCCATGCTTGGAATTCAAAATTATATGGTTAGTCCCCTCTATGCTTCTCGCGCTCCAGAGCCACTAAGCCCTTAATCCGGCTGTGGATGAAACGACAAATTTTAAAGCCACAAACCAACACACGTTTTTCTATGTCATTTAAAACATATATTAAAATTACTTTATTAGGATGAACAACCAAATTGTTTCTTAGCCGATTTAATATTTCTTCATTATTTTTTCTATATTTCATAATAGTTGTATTATTTGTTGCATTTATCCAAAAACTGTATCAATTTGGAGCACATAAGAGAAGTTCTACTGATCAGTAAACTTCAACTGAGATTAAATAAGTAAAAGAGAGTGGATTTTGTTTTATAATCGATTAATTTCTTATCATAAATGAAACAACTGTATTTATTCAAACTGAATGTTTCCATTCAAGTTCAGATTATCCATGTTTCATAATTTAACGATAAAGCACAACTGTATTTTTTTCTCATTCATTCTGGAGATTCTTCAAGTCTCCTACGTACATCTCCTAAAGTTCAGTTTGGAGCCTTGGACCACTTTCCTTATTTACAGCATGGATACTATGTTATGAATGACAATTTTTGAAATGGATGGCATCCTATATCGTGTCTTTGTTGTTCTCATTCATTATATACAAACGTTTCTTTTATATCATTTAAGAGTTCTTCCAATTCGAGAAGTAAGTAAACATCAGTTTTTCCTGATGATTCTGTAATTTCGAGCAGTTTGTTTCTGATCTGTCTATCCGCATCTTAGACGGATTTCAGCTCCATGTTTTATACCTCACCTCACAATACTGTTATTTAGCTCCCCTTTGATCACCACATCTTCATTTGGAAGGACAATTACGAACTGATCACATGTCTGGGAATACGAGATTTATCAAGATAATTCTACACAGGACAACTAAGCGAGGCATTCAGCATTCTCAGTACGAGGCAAAAACTCCTGCCTTTTATTTTCTTTCTGATTACACGTTTCAAAACGACTGGATGAAACAAAAACAAATGTATCATAACTATTCCAGCTTTTCTGTGATCAGTTATACAATGTTGTAAAAGATTGTCCTTTTAGATGTGAAGCAAAGTAGCTTGTTTGCTGCTCATTACGTAATTTATATACTGGAAAAATAATCTCGAAATATTAGGGTGGTTTCATTTCTACTTCAAGAAATTTAAGGGTGACTGCCTTCCACACTGGCTATAGACAGTAAAAGGCAGTAGAAGCTGAGACGTTGTGGGTGTAAGCATTCAGCTTCGTACCCTTATTTGATTGATGATTTTTTTTCCACGACGGCTGACTAGATTAACGTCAGCGTTTGAATTTTGTCTCATAGAAGGGATATCCCCAACACACTTGGGTGCTATTGCCACAGACATTATCCGCTATAACAATAAGTTGACAACCTGGACCGATAACGATCATTCGACATTTAATTCATTATATATACGTAAAAACATTATTTCAACATTAAGTAAATAGTAACATCAAAAGGAAGGACTGCGTTAAGAACAGCAAGACCAAACTAGTGATGAAAAAATATTTCAATTATCAAAACAAGCTTTAACAACTACAATAAAAACGCTGCATATATTAAAAAGATCACTAGAGCACAGACTATAATGTAGGACATAAAATGTGTCCTGGGTTTTGGAGGTGACTGCGGAAGTAGGACCCGCAGAGCGGTGGGGATACACCATCTACCAGCCTTAACCTCCATTCGCTAATCACATATAAAAACAATACAATAAAAAAGTTGGATTTTTTGAAGATATGACTTTTATTAATTTATTTCTTTAATTTAATTAGAGTTCCCACATTATTTATTTATTTATATATATATATGATGGTCTTTATAAAATTATTTAACTACAAATACATATTTTATTTAATACGCTTGTTGTTGGCTAAGGAGTAAATCCAGTGTTGTAAAAACACTGTCGCTATCGAAATAAATACTTAACCTTGAGCTCGGCCCTCTATTCTATCATCTTAAAAGCTTAAGTGAACTTTAAAACATATCTTAAAACTCTATACCCTCTGTGTGTGTGTGTACACAGGCGTAAATATTTTTCATTGTTAAGTAAGTCTTGTTAGAGGGTCTTTATTATTTTATTTGTTATGTTTTAATTACATTTACAACAATAGTTTTTTCAATATTTTTATATTGTTTCATTTATATATAGAGAGACTTCAATCCTTGAATCCTTTCTCTTTTCTTAAAATGTTCTTTATTAAACTGATTTCGTGGCATCAAAGGCTGCTTTTCGGTATAAAAAGTTGTCCTCGATAACCTACTGTTCTTTCAGGGTTATTTATGTTGCACTGTTTCTAATACCTTCAGGTATATATAAAGTCAAACTTAACCCTACAAAACTGTTTATTTTCCTAAATCCGACAGTACTAAAGCAGGAGAGTTTTTCGATAAAACTGTTACAATAGGACAGAAAAAAGCGACTTACCCAGATGGAGACGGATGGTGCAGGGAGTGTAGCCGTGGCTCCCACACATAACGGCCCTCATGCGTCCTCTGATCCACAGGAATTGGCGCATGAACTGTGGCGAAGGCACTCGGGAACTGTAGTGGGAGGCCTGAAGGAAGAGACACACACTTCTGAGGCATGAGGTACAAAATCCACACACTTCTAATAAAACACGATATTTTTTATTGTCAATCCAGTTCATGCTATCAGTTTTGCAAGTTCAATATTTCTTACGTTAAAAACGTACCGGCTCAAATATGGCCGCACCTCTCGCAGTGGACAGACAACTGCCGCGTGACATGCTTGACAAACAGGCCTAGAGAAAAGCTACAGGAGGTCCACGAGTCTCAAGGAATAGACTCATAATGCATGACTTGACATTTACCAGAGTACGAACAGTACGGTGAGAGCGGGACCTTGGTTTTCCCTGCACCCCTAGTACCACTACTTCTACAAGTAGTTTGGGCGATCGGTGGGTTTTGTGTGATTAAGTTTTCATGGAGATAGCTAGTTTTTCTAAACGGCAGTAGCTCGACAAAGACAGATAGCTTTAACATTCATCTTCAGTTTTTTGTCGGACAAAAAGAAACAAAGGCGATCTTAGTTGCTAAAACAAGATCCCCCAACATACCTTAATATGTTTGACATTAGAACTATCTTCGTCAAAAGACCATTTACTTACTTTGATCTGACCCATCTTATACGCATGTAGCTATATAATAGCATGAAATGTGACCTTAAATGGGCATTTCCCTCTGGGATAGATTCATCTATCGACTACATTTTATTTTACCCAGGGGAATGGATCATTTTCGATAACACCTTGATACAATTTTGGTACAGCAAGATTTGGATATTAAAATACACAGTGACAACAAGTGTGAAATATTGTTTGTTTGTTTGTTTTGAATTTCGCGCAAAGCTACACGAGGGCTATCTGCGCTAGCCGTCCCTAATTTAGCAGTGTAAGACTAGAGGGAAGGCAGCTAGTCATCACCACCCACTGCCAACTCTTGGGCTACTCTTTTACCAACGAATAGTGGGATTGACCGTCACATTCTAACGCCCCCACGGCTGAAAAAGC
>NW_013666492.1:34621-47573 GCF_000517525.1 Limulus polyphemus
AACGCCCCCACGGCTGAAAAAGCGAGCATGTTTTGGTGTGACGGGAATTCGAACCCGCGACCCACAGATTGCGAGTCGAGCACCCTAACCATAAGGCCATGCCGAGCCTTGTGTGGAATATTAAAATACACAATGACAACAACGTTTGGATATTAAAATACACAGTGACAACAAGGTTTTGATATTTTATTAAGCCTTCTATATGCAAGATGTATTCTTACCATCTCAAGAGGTAAATCCAAAGCTGAAAAAGTTTTCACACCAAATAAGTTACAAAGTTACTTAAACACTCTCATTAATTGCTCGCCCAGTGAACAAATAGCAAAAACTTCGTTCATCTCAGAATTTATGTAGAATATTATCTAATTCCAATTCAGTGTTTTAGTACAAAAGATTGCACTCGCGGTTTTTTTATTCCTCATCCATCCATGTTATCAAGCAATTATTGTACGGGACAACTTACAATCACGTTAGCTCAGCTAACATAACTATTCGCTAACTTACATTTGACATACCAAACATATTCAATATATTTATGTAGAATAACTTTGTTATTATGAAATCTGAGATTATCCACATAGAAATGTGTTGCAGACAAATTATCTTAATAATAAGGTTCAAGTCCTGGCACTTTCTATCAACTATCGTAAACCAAGATAAAAAGTCGACAGGCTTTAAAAGTTGAATTATATATAGCAGTTATATAACTCACAAACAATTTTATCAAAATTACAGGGACAAGTTAGGTCCAACATAGGACCACGACTTTAGGAGAGAAATATGAATGTGTAAAGAATTACGTAGACATTAAGAAATAAAAACCCTAATTATAATTGCAAGGCTTAAGTGTTATTAATTGATTACACAATCCTACTCCGATACAACTCGTTGATTTACTTTTTGTAGCACTGCGAAAGCAAAAACACTTGGGTGTTTTAGCCCCACCCCCCAAGTGGCACAGCAGTATGTCTGAAGGCTTATATTGCTAAAAAACGGGTTTCAATGTCCGTGATGGGCACACCACATATAACCTATTGTGTATCTTTGTGCTTAACAATAACAAGTATTATGAGTTTTCTTGACAATTCCTTTATATGTAAATTAAGATCATTTCAAATATATGACATTAAGGCTATAATATTTTCAAATATAACACATGTCAACCAAGATTGCTAGAAATTACGATGTGATACCCCTACACGCATGCTCACACATTTATGTATGTGTGTTCTATACTGTTTGAGGCTATTCTTAAGGAAAGTTGGCAGAATCGACCTATCATAGGCGGAACCCAGTGCTCTTCATCGTGTTTCAACTATCTGTTCAAGCTAATGAGCGAACACTCTCATATTTTGATACTACAAAGTTCCTTTAGTTTCAATCACTGTATAATTCTTAATTATACTTTTTAAAACACGACCTCGAGAGTATGTCTTTATTTTCATCAATGAATACAAACGCACACACACACACATATACACAATTTATTACATTAAAAGTTTTGTCTGTACAAGTAAACCATCCATAATTTCACAAGAATAATGGTTTGTTTTTTAAACGCAAAACTACACAGCGGGTTATTTTGCGTTGTATCCACCGCAGGTAATCGAACCTCAAATTTTCTACGTGATAAACGAGAAAGATGGAATAATAGCCACGAGAGTTTGCAACTCTTACTATTATATGTAAATCAAGTAGTGGATGTGAAACATTCAGTACAAAACGTAAAAAATATCAAACTTAAAAGATGAAAAACAAATCAATAGAATGGGGATTTCTTGAGTACTATATGAAGCAGAAAAACTGTGAAATAAGCAATATTCAAAACAACGTTCGGCTGTTTTTCAAGCCATTTTGACCTAACCATAGCTATATACTGTTTTATTGAATACACACGCACATTCTTACATAATAAACCATTGTACAAGATAAAAGGAAACAATCTTTAATGTTTTTTTGCACTCAGCCGTTGAGTATCTAGTATTTGAACAACAACAAAAAAATGCCTTCTATGTTAACAACTCTTTCGTAAAGCTACATTCCTAGCGAGACCAGACAGGCGGTATTATACAAGTGTCGTTTGACAGCTACAATAAAACGTGTGGAACAAAAGTAAGATAACCATAAAATAGAATACACATCCATTTTCGTTGCGGATCTGGTCTCGACATGTTTTGTAGGCATGTTGTCCCCGTCCCTTCCCCTAGCAAAACGTCAGCCAAGCCTAATCCCATTTCATATTTTACAGCTACAGGTTTAACTGTAAACTCTATTCAAGAGTTATATTACTTATTAAGATTCATCGTGCATAGAAGGGATAACGTGAGTCGTTAGGATTCAATAATCAACATCGTTCGTACAAAATAAGATATAATAAAAGGTCGTAAATTGAATATAAAAACGACTTTTTAAAGTTTACAAGGAAAGATGTAGCTAAGAAATGCATATTTTCATTTGAGCATGCAGCAGTCAGTACCGGGACAAGAAATGTGTGCAAAGAGTGCACTGCATCAAGGCCTAAAAGTTTCTATCGGTAGATTCGGTAGGTAAATTTGCAAACAATTTAATTTTTTTATAAAGTCATACTAAGTAATATATGATGATAAAATATGCGGGGAGGTCTGTCAGGTCTATATATATATAACTGTTTGTTGATAATTGATCTATAAGTTAAAACCATCGTATGTTTTCCCTTTCCTAAGAATGGTGGTAGTTATCAGTTGGTTGTTTTACAGAAGGGACTTAAATTTCTTCGATGTTCCTGTAAAAAATCAGGAATGATTTCCGTAGTAAATAAAAGACTGAACCAAGAATGACTTCTGTTAGTTGAAGAAGTCATTGCTAAATAAATTGACTTTAATAATGTGATATCAAATTTTGCAAATACTGCTTTTAGAAAGGATCTTTATTATAAAAAAAATAAATAAATACTTTCATTATTCGTATTTTTAATGTATTATAGAATGCCGTTTTTGGATCAAGTATGCACTAATTCTTTTAATATTGTTGCGTATCTGCTTGTTTGTTAATTTCCCGTAGAAATTCTTTCCGAGAAACTTCAGCGATACAAGTCCTTTCTTAACTAAAACTAGTTTATTCTTTCTCGATACAACTTTGCAATACACAGAAGTTGCACAGTCAATACGTTTGCAATCTCGATAACAAAACACATACCTTATATTACCGCTCGCTTGACTCAATTATCTGTCTCTATTCTCTATATCTATCTATCTGCAACTATTTGCCGGGCTTATATACTAAAATAGAGGACGCGTGGAAAAGACCAAAGCTGTCAGAGCTGTCACGTTACTTCCGCTGTCGTAACAATATGTTGTCTTTTTTTATATTTCGTATAAAACTGAATTAAGGTTTAAGAGGCCCCCGTTATGAATACTTGCACCAGGGCCACAGAAAGCCTGTTGCTGGGCCTGGCAGCAGTGATTGGCAATAGAAATTAAATGTGTTCACTATAAATGTATGCACGTATTGGTAAAGGTTAGATATACAAAACTGCTATCTTAGGGATGGTGATAGAGATGATAAATTTACATATGTAAGTGATATAAATAAGTTTAGGGCTAATCTACAATTTTTATTTGGGCGAAGGGGGACTACTTGATGGGGTTTGGGGAATGCTTTCTCGGTAAGCCATATAAACTGGCCAATTCCAATAACTGGCTAAGACCACCCTATCCCCCCTCTCCTCCCTGGATTAAACTTTGTTGTTCAAACAACAAAATGCTGACAGTGTATTGTACATCTTGCATCTTACTGTTGATGGAAACTGTCAGAAATATTTTATTAAATATAGGAAACGTTTAGTTGTTAAGTTGAGCTACTTCTGAAGTAAGAAACGTGATTCTAATAACAAGGTTTACGAGACAAATTATAACTTTTTCACTGCCTTTTGGTACTCACTTAGCATTAAACTTTAGCTTTAGTACTGTATATATTTCTTTTTGATCCCAGTGCACTGTAAGACTGACATTTGCTTATTCACATAACTCCTGAGATAAATCCTGGTATTCCAAGAACCCGTGAGTGAAAAGCAAAAGAAATATGTTATAATATGTCAACCACACTACATCTGCAATATCTAGTGCTGACAAGGCCTTTTGTCCAATACCAGGATTCATCAGGCTGGCTGAAATACGACATAGTTCATTAATGGTGACTAGAAGTCACTATTTTGTACTCTTCGATACATTTTATCCACATAAACCGAACTTTGAAACACGCTATGTTCTTCTTGCTATATTCATACCCTCGTAGATGTAAAGCCGAAGTCCCATTTTTATAAACCAATTGGTTGTAGATTTTATTTAATATTTAATGTAGTTTAGTGCACCGTGTGTTACTAAAATCGAATCAATTCGCTGGTAAAATTAAATTTCTCGTTTAAAATTATCTGACGGTTCTTAACTTTAACTTCTCTGAGTTATTGGGAATTACATGATTCTCTGCAATATTCGTTATTGTAATAAAGACTTATTATTTTAGTATTTGAAAATATTTATTTTAATCTTTATTTTTAAATTTGGCATTTGATCGCCACTGGACTCCTGCTATATCTCAAGATTGATAAAATAGGTGTCTAATACTACATGATAATTTATGTCCCTCCTACTTTTCTTACTGACTGACCTTCTACATCTATAAACCCTGTATCAATAGCAAAAGTGGTAGAAAAAAATGTTCTAAACATTACATGACTACGTTACAACTATAATGTTAAAGTTTACATGAAGTGATCAAATCAAATTACCACTTGAATACTTAAACAGTAATTTGAAAAAATCATATTTTAGGATATGTTTGTAATTTTGTTTCATAATAGTGTTCCCCCATGAAGTTAACAAAAGTTCTACTATAATATATGGTCAAAAACTATCTTCAAAAGCATATTTGTTCTTCAAACAACATTCAAGACCTTCTATCTCAATGACTAAGGCTGCTAAAATATGTATAATATCAAAAAAGTTGATTTTCCGATTGTTAGACAATTTTTAAGTTGATTCTTGAAAGTCGAGATTTCCAACCTCTAAAAGTTTCCAAATTCTTCTTTTCTACCAACATACGCTCTTAGAAGCCATTTAAGCATCACAGAAATGTAGAAACCACTTAAGCGCTGTTATACTAATTGTTTTATTAGAGTAGACAATGTGTATATTTATAACAGTGTCTCCAGCCTTATTATTGTTGAGTACTTGATTATAGTATTAAAAGCCGCTACAGAACGGCTAATAATATTTTACTGAAACTTGGACAATGGTAATAAATGTAGTATTGAGTATGTCATAGGGTAATTTTAAAATAATTCAAGCACCTTCGTTTTTTTAGCCCTGAATAATTTCTCTGTTTGTTTTTGAATTTCGCGCAAATCTACAAAAGGGCTATCTACGCTAGCCGTCCCTTATTTAGCAGTGTAAGACTAGAGGGAAGGAAGCTAGTCATCACCACTCACTGCCAACTCTTGGGCTACTCTTTTACGAACGAATAGTTGGATTGACCATCAGTTTATAACGCCCCCACGGCTGAAAGGGCAAGCATGTTTGGTGGGACGGGGATTGGAACCCGCGACCCGCAGATTGCGAATCGAGCTCCCTAACCACTTGGCCATGCCGGGCCTAGAATTTCTCTGAGTCCTTCACTTTCCGCCTTTGAAAAACTCCTGTGTTTTACTAATGCACATTAATTTGGAAATAATTTTGAAACTTATTACACATTAATTGGAAACTGCCACGTTGAGAATTCGTCATTTCTCACGTTCGGTGTTATACTTTGTCTCTGCGTGGTTTTCTGCGACAATATTAGTGAGTTTTCTAACAGTAGACGATTACCATAGTAGATTTCTCTACTCGTGTGAGAAGTGATTTATTCTACTGATTTTTGTACTCAACGTTTGTTAAACGCGTGTTTACTCGAAACCTCAGGCACAAATCCACCTGGCTCAGTAAATAATTGTTGGATGAAAAAAAAAAGCCAATGTGGCAGTAAACTGTTGAAAACCATGTAAACATTCAACTGAATGCATATGCACGTATGCAGCTTAAAATTTATTCTCCATAAATGAACATAAAAATTTAAGAAACAAGATAATTAAAAATTGTTAATTTAAAAAAGAGAAATAGGGATTGTTAGTCCCTATTTTGACTCCACTAAAATTGATAAGTAGTTACAAAGAGTCAAAATGGGGATTTGTAGCTTGAGAAAATAATGTAAACACTATTTCCAGCCTAGTTTGTTTACTTTTTTTTTAGAGTCCCTATTTGTAGGCTTGAAAATATAATTCTTGCATTTTGATTCAGCTTGTTTCTGTACTTTTTTGACGATCCCTGTTCCCCTTTTTTAAATTTACAATTTGTAATTATCTTGTTTGTATTGTCTTTTAGCGGGAAAGCGTTTAACGAACGTGACATGCATGACCTTAATGACCTGAACCTTCTTGAAAGTTCAGGGAAAAATTTGAGCCATACGTTAAAAGTATGGTAGGTTAGATTGAATGATCGAGTTTGTTTGTCTGTTTCAGTTAATTAGTTAATTATGTGCTATAAGTATTGAATATGTGTTTCGAAGAATAAACAGAGATACGAAATTTGGCACATAAATGAAATTTCCGTTTAGACGTAACTTGTTGTGAAGTTAGGCTTATTGTTGAACGCTGGTTATTCTAAGCGGGAAAATTAAAGAAATAAAACGTTTTTATTGTCGTTAAATGAAAGAACTTTGCATTATTCTTTTCATCAAACAATCGAAAAGAACCTGGTTAGGAAGAGGTGACTTGCTTTGGCACAAATTGTTTTTAATGAAATTTTCTATATTTGTATATCTTAACTTTTTAGACTGTGATATAAATTGGTATAAAATAAACCTACTAGGTCTAGGTTGTGTTACTTCCGAGACTTTAAAATCTACATTTTAATTTTTTTAATGGATTGTATGACACTTGTTGACTATGCTGCACTCACCGTGACAAAGATGAATGCTTTCAATTTACCAATAAGAAAACAGCCCTCCTGGCACTTCTCTCTCTCTCTCCGTTTTATTATTATTTTTTTAATGGTGAAACATTTAAAATATATTAATGTGCGAATTGTGGAAGGAGATGTTCACTATATCCAGTTTGTACATTTTTTATACAATGGTTAGGGTAATAAACTCCGTTTAAAAACCATGGTGAGAAATGATGAAAACATAAATTCAGCTCAACGTCACATAAGAAAACTAAACAAATAACCTATATATATTATGTAGTACACAAAGTCGGCCATAGATGGTGAAAACATTTATATTCGATGAAAACACATTGCCCCCCTTGTACATTAGTAACGAATAAGACAGAGTACTGAAGTAAGTATCTACTGGCCTATCCGAGTAAAATTTGGACACGTTATGGATATTTCAGTTTATTAATACCATTGCCATACATACATTTGCGATTATTTCCTACGCCTATGAAACTGTTTATTTTTGTTTGTTTGCTTTTTGAAATTCGCGCAAGGCTACACGAGGGCTATCTGCGCTAGCCGTCCCTAATTTAGCAGTGTAAGACTAGAGGGAAGGCAGCTAGTCATCACCACCCACCGCCAACTCTTGGGCTACTCTTTTAACAACGAATAGTGGGATTGACCGTCACATTATAACGCCCCCACGGCTCCTATGAAACTGAGTATTGACTTATCATAATTGTTGTATTCTCACAATATCGAATAACTGTTTTCAATCATACCATAATTTTACAGGGTCATTCATAGATTAGTTCTTTCGTTCACTAAAGTTACACATTTTATGGAGGAAAAGAAAAATTCATAACTAATAATGGTTGGAGACGGCTTGAATGGGTAATGAAGAAAAACTTTAATATGAGTTTAACATAACAGCAAATTTACAACGTTTCGACAAGGTTTTGTCATCATCATTTGCTGTTATGTTAAACTTATATTAAAGTTTTCTTCATTACCCATTCAAGCCGTCTCCAGCCATTATTAGTCTCAAAGTGGGTTCCTCGTCATCGAATTTAAATTCATAACTAGTATTATATAACAAATCTTGTCTATGTTTATTATTTGGTTTAGTGTATTTCTTTGTGTGGGTATTGAAAATGAACTAAATGAAACCTTTATTTTAAGACATACGAACATACCATCCATATTCTTTTTTGTTGTTTCTGTTCAGAAAATTCTACAATAGGTATGCACTTCAATAAAATAAAACTAGAACAAATTCAATATATATAAAGAGAGTAGACAAAAGTTTGTTCATTTAAGATCGGCTCCATTTTAAACTCGCGAGAATAAAGTTGTCAACAACTTCAAGTGTAAATACAACAATCAGTCAACATATGGTAAGCTGTACTCGACACACTTCGTTTTTTTTTGTTGTTGTTGTTGGTTGTTATTGTGTAGTTGTCAGTTTGAAAAACAACAATTGCAAACATTTTCAACTATATGCAAATAAAGTTAAATCCTCCGGATGACGTGAATGTTGTAGCTTTTATTTACAAGAATATTCAGTGGAGTTTCACATTATTTGAATAGTAAACATCTAAATACTAAATTCACGGTAGAATATGAGCACGAATAAGATTGCCACTTTTTATATAACTTGGAACAACGGAATTTTCAATAGTGTTTATCAAAACATCCATTTTATCAACATATTGATAATTTATGCTAGCTACGTTTACTCAACTTTTTATTAACTGAACTTACTAAAAATTGAGAATTACACCTTGTTACTTGAAGAACTAATTAATTAATATTTAATAAAGAGAAAAGGTTTTGAAATTCAGAGTTCTGTACTGTTTTTATTGATAACGTGGTCTGAGAATATTGGAATAAAGATGCAGTCCCTCTGATTTTGCTGATGATTGTCCCCAAACAAGTCTTACCATACAATGAGCAGAGTATAAAAATCAGATTCAAGCTATATGTACAGTTGATAATTATTCCGTTATTATTCCTTTAAAAATGTAGTTCCAAGAGTAAATCATTAATTGTTCATGTATTTCTCGTGCCAAGGCATGAGCGAATCAACTATTATAAAGCTATCCACTAAAATAGAAGAATACTAAGACGCAGAAACAAGTCTTGTATAGCCTTCTACAGTGCTGTGTTGAAGATGAAGTGTACTTATGAATACGGGAGACTTGCAATTGCCAGTCTGAAACCGGCGTTAAAAACAAGTTCTGCTCGTCTCGTCCTTTAATTTTTTTCTAGTTTTTTTTCGGTTTATCTCACCTTTTAGTTATATTTGCTTGTCAACTGCATCTAGAAATAGTTTTCGCAGAGTCAACAGCTAGAGAGTAACCGGAGTTTGTAATATTTTAGCTCTAACACAAGTAAAATCAAAAATATTATACATCACCTCTCAATTCGTGGCTATGTAAATCGTTCACGTGATCTACATGCAAATGACTGGTTAATCAGCCTATGCTATATCTAGTGGTCTCTTTCATGACTGTCTCACTTATCACTGTTTGAAAGTCTCTCGAACTGTTCATGAACTATATCCATTGGGCACATGATTTCCCACCAATCACAGCAGGCTGATGCAAATTGGCTAAAAGTGTTGTTAAAATAATATGGAACAACTTACAAAGCAATAGTAAAATAGGTCGGACACCACGAGAATTCAGAACACATTAAATTATGTGTTGCAAAATCAATCAAGAACTGTTTATTTTTTGTTGTTAAATCTATTTGGTGACTGAATTATCTTGTTTGTTTTTTTAAAAATAATTAATTTTGTTTGTTGTATATAAATAAACATACACATTTATATACATGTATCGGTATTAAGAATTATATGACTATCACTGACCCAACACAATGCTCAATTTTTCAACAACAACAAAAATTATTGACCCGCGATCAAAATAGGTTGCCGACCACTGGCGTACAGAGTATCAAACAGTTATGAGCGTTTAGTGTATGACACGGTTTTACAAGTTCAAATAAAGAAACTCAAAAATAAAGAATAAAACCCGTTGAAAAGGAAAAAAAAGTAGCTAAAAGGTGTTTATAGCAATCTATGAAACGAACCTAGGATAAATTATTGGAAAGTAAATTTAAAGTTGTAATGATGGCAAACTTAGTTGAATATGCAGAAACGTCTGAATGCGTGTTCACAAAGTGACAAGCATATGGTTTTGGACGAACTGCGTATGCGTATCTTAGACCTAAATAAGTCGAGAAAACCCCTTGGAAATTGTATTAATCTAATGTTCATTTTTTAAAGGAAATTACAGGCGGGTTAAGTGTGAAATACTTTGCAAATAAAAACTGAAGTTCAAATCGAAGCTAGTCGTCACGTGATGACATCAACTAGTTGCATTGAAAAGTTTGATTGAGCAACAGGTAAGGTAATTCGGAATTGAAAAGCTAATATGCAATCCTTCCTAACGATATCAGATTTGTAGCGTTTGATCCAGAAACATTTCAGTAAGACAAACGCAAGCGTATTATTTATATAAATCGGCGATGGGGGGAGGGACGACGAAATCTCAAATTCGATTAATGGTCGGCACTAGCTTGATCGCTTGGGCCCTAAACTCCCCCCCCCCCTCCGCTAGCCCCAACTTTTTTCCAGTCCAGAACCTTATCAACATTGATTTTAAGCATGCAACATCACCTCTAGGCTATCTTTGTGGATCGTGGTAACCATACTATACAACGAATTGAAATGTTAGGAAGTATAAAGATGTTAAGCCATATTTGATAAATATTCATTTAAGAATTAATTGATTAATTATTTGCATTTCAGATCACATGATGTTGCACCATATGCCTAATTTTCATTATAAAAAATAGACGATTTGACATTATAACGGCCCGGCATGACCAGGTGGTTATGGGCACTCGACTCGCAATTTGAGGGTCGTGGGTTCGAATCCCCGTCACACCAAACATGCTCGCCCTTTCAGCCGTGGGGGCGTTATAATGTTACGGGCAATCACACTATTACTTGGTAAAAGAGTAGCCCAAGAGTTGGCAGTGGGTGGTGATGACTAGGTGCCTTCCCTCTAGTCTTATACTGCAAAATTAGGGACGGCTAGCGCAGATAGCCCTCGTGTAGCTTTGCGCGAAATCCATAACAAACAAACAAACATTATAACAATGTGTTATACCTTGTCTTAGACAATGTATTATAAATTCCAATAGTACAGATCCTGAAATAGTATATACGATTGGTTATCGCTGCCATTGAAAATACTGCAGTCCAGACAAATTTTGATTTCACGCAAATTCTGTTTGTAGAAAAGAATTAGATTGACAACCCTGTCATTGCCAAGCACTCTCTCCTTGGAGTTGGAAGAAGAAAGTAATTGCCAAGCAAGTTACAAATCAACAATCTGATTTATGTTCCCCTGTTACTAAATTATTTTACTCACTTTAACGCGTCGAGTCAACTCAGCCATGAAAAGACCGTTGTTATAAGTCTGGATAGTGTTGCCGGTGGCCATTTCTACCTCAACACTGTCTCTCTTTAGTCAGAAAAGCTGGACAACTTAGGAAATCCAATCTGATATAGCTCTCAGCGACAGATTTATCGGCGGCTGTGGCGACAAGGGATTGCACGAAAAAGACTACGAGTGGGTGTTTCCACGGCAACACGACAGATTAGCCGAGCTGAACCTACTTACCACAGTAGAAAATGATGATTTATCCGATTTGATGTTAGCCCTGGAGCTGAATAGGACTAAATTTCAAACAAGTCTTGACATGCTTAATGTCAGGGGGTTTTAGTAGTATCAATGAAACTTATCTAATCTATCCTGCAGATAAATTATAAACGTGCTTTAAGGATTACGCCCACTAAATAACTGCCTCTATCGCATAAAAAATGAAAAGTAAACTAGTACTATAGCTCCATGTTTAATATATTCCTACACTGGAAGCTAATAGCTAATCTTATGACTGGCACGGCTTGTATTGTGTACTTTTTAATAGCAATATAGATTGAAGGAAAACGACTACTCAAAAGTGTAGAAAGTTATATATAGAAACTTACAAAAATTAAGACATAAAAAAGAGCAAAATGTAAATATACTACTTAAAGGTAAATACAACTAAAAACACACACACACATAAAAACACGTTTACATGCACGTGCAAATATGAAATACTTCATAAAATGTGTACGTGCACGTGTATAGATTCCTACATGCTCATCACTTATGTGGTACGAAATAAAATGAATTTCGAACATTTCTGCATAATGTTAACACCTGTCACTGTGACAAACTCGAACATTTCTGCATGATGTTAGCACCTGTCACTGTGACAAGCTCATGTGTTGATCATAATAGATACCTTCCTTAGTTGGTAAATGAGTTTAGATGTAGGTATATATTCGCAAATGAGCAGTTTGTAGTTAATCATCTCCTACAAGCCTTCACAATCACTGGAAAGGTAGTTGATCATCTCCTACAGGCCTTCACAATCACTGGAAAGGTAGTTAATCATCTCCTACAAGCCTTCACAATCACTGGAAAGGTAGTTAATCATCTCCTACAGGCCTTCACAATCACTGGAAAGGTAGTTAATCATCTCCTACAGGCCTTCACAATCACTGGAAAGGTAGTTAATCATCTCCTACAAGCCTTCACAATCACTGGAAAGGTAGTTAATCATCTCCTACAGGCCTTCACAATCACTGGAAAGGTAGTTAATCATCTCCTACAAGCCTTCACAATCACTGGAAAGGTAGTTAATCATCTCCTACAGGCCTTCACAATCACTGGAAAGGTAGTTAATCATCTCCTACAGGCCTTCACAATCACTGGAAAGGTAGTTAATCATCTCCTACAGTCCTCCACAATCACTGGAAAGGTAGTTAATCATCTCCTACAAGCCTTCACAATCACTGGAAAGGTAGTTAATAATCTCCTACAGGCCTTCACAATCACTGGAAAGTAGTTAATCATCTCCTACAAGCCTTCACAATCACT